>NW_027757094.1:0-14029 GCF_054177405.1 Leptonychotes weddellii | reverse complement strand
CAGTTTGTTTCCTGAGATTAAGAATTCCTCATATCAGTGAGGTCATATGATACATATCTTTCTCTGATTGACTTATTTCGCTCAGCATAATACCCTCCAGTTCCATCCACGTCGTTGCAAATGGCAAGATCTCATTCCTTTTGATGGCTGCATAATATTCCATTGTGTATATATATATATGTGTGTATATATATATATACCACATCTTATTTATCCATTCATCTGTCAATGGACATCTTGGCTCTTTCCACAGTTTGGCTATTGTGGGCATTGCTACTATAAACATCGGGGTGCACGTACCCCTTTGGATCCCTACATTTGTATCTTTGGGGTAAATACCCAGTAGTGCAATTGCTGGGTCATATGGTAGCTCTATTTTCAACTTTTTGAAGAACCTCCATACTATTTTCCAGAATGGCTGCACCAGCTTGCATTCCCACCAACAGTGTAGGAAGGTTCCCCTTTCTCTGCATCCCTGCCAACATCTGTCGTTTCCTGACTTGTTAATTTTAGCCACCGAAGGAGTATGTTTGCCAAGGAGTGTGCTTTAGGTTCACCTAGCACCTGTCTTAAAAATGAGTCTTTGCACATATGCAGACAAGTACATAGACTAGAACCACATTTATTGACCAGAATTATTAGGTTGGGTTAAACAGAAATAAGACAGCAGAACACTTAAAAATCCCTCCATTTTTTTCTTTGTATCATAAAACACAATTGACAATTTATTTCATAACCATGGCAAATAGAGCCTAGTTTACCAAATGCCAGAATTTGCTCCAGAAACTTACTTTCTAAATTATTTTTTGGCTCATTTCCAAAAATAATTTCCATTTACAGAGGACTCACAGCCTCCAAGTTATCCTGCAGAATTCCTATATCTAATCTTTCTTTAAAAAAAAATTCATCTCCTATAAAATATATACTTGTTACTTTTTTAAAAGTTAAGCATTTTCTCTAGGGATTTCTATATTTTATCTATAATGTCTCCACTCCCTCACACTTTCACCAAAGCTAGTCAAATACAGTCATTTGGGGCTAGGCCTTGAACACCTGCTTTGCTCTACTTTGAGCGGCCATGGTTCTAGTCCAAAAACAATGGGCCAGTGTTTTAAGTCCTAATGTACGGCCACAGAGATGAGGTATTTTAATTAGAACAGAAATAACATTTTGATCTGGGCACTTTATCTGAACTCATGCATAGTCCAAATGTAAAACTGAGCACCAAAGCCATTATTCAGATACATACATTTCCAGCTTCATGGGTTTGTGACCTGTGTAGTCCTGTGCTTGGTTTCATGTTCTGCCGTTGCCATCTTGAGTTTCTTAATAATTTTTGAATGGCAAGCCCCCACATTTCCATTTTGCATTGGACTCTGCAAATTATGAGCTGGTCCTGGACACACACAAAATCTGCTTTGACCTGAATCATCTGACTTGTAATCTCTGTTTTCATCTGGCAGTGAAGATTGAGTTGTGGGTAGTTGCCCGAAATCTCCTCCCAGGAGGAGAGGACCCTGGTTCTAGAATGTTTTCAAAGATCTAAAAGTTGTGGGTCATGTGATTCCCTGGGAGTAATGAAGGAAGGAAACACACAAAGGTGATTTTTATCGGCAAATCTGAAGAGTTAATGTTCTACCTTCAGTGAAATATGGAGGAATGAAGCCCAATGTGATGTGTACCAGCCTAAGAACCTGTTCATTTGAAGAGAAAATAGGTATGCCCATGTGCCAATAAGCTAAATATAAATACATTCCTCTGTAATTCTTCTATCAAAGATGATGATTTCAGCAATTCAAATCTGTGCAAGGCCACGCTCCACTGCTCTTTATAAGAATAATGAATACATCCTCTTCTGAATTAGAAAGCATCATTCTTCCTATTCTTCTTCAAAAGAATGGTGGGGAATAGTTGTTGTAAAAATGCCATAAAACATCTACCTTCCATTAGGACAGAGGATTAAACATTTCATTACAGGGCATGGTCCTCTCTACAGGAGGATAGAGTGTGATTTTAAAAGGACAAGTTGTCAAGGAAGAGTTCTTTCTAGACCCCTTACGAGCCAGGGGAAAGGCTCAGCAGGCAAGGAAGCAGAGTTACCTATACCTTCAAAGGGCTTTTGCATATACAAAATGAAGGGTTTGGGCTACACCGAAGTCAAACAGGTATCTATTTAGAAAAATTTTAAATTAAATATCTATTTATATCTGATTGTGTTTAAACGTAGACACTGTTAACAGAGTTATTTCTAGGTAAAGTAGTAACTACGTAATTTTAAAATACTTTATAAATAATGTAACGATCTTTCTCTACGGTTAAACAACACTTCCAATAAATAGCAGAATATTTAGGAGATGAAAATAGTTTTTAAAGACATTTCAATTTCTAGGAAATCTGAAGAATATGTCAGAGTTTCAAAGTCCTTTAAACTGAGAGATGGCCAGGGCACGTAGTGTTCTTCCTAACTTGAAGTACTGTTTAGATCTCAAAGACCTTCTTCCATTGAAAAAGAAAGAAAAAACTGCTTAGGCTAAAATTTAAAATTAAGGCATTTGGAAACAAATCCATATTTCCTAGAATGTCCTCTTTAATAATACAGTTAAAAAAAAAAAACCACCAAACATTTTTACAAATAAGTACCTAAAATTCCAGTAACCCTAGAGGAGAAATTGTTTTTCAACTGCTGTTTGAATTCTAGGGTCGATGTGTTCTTGAGGATTTCACAACTTGGATAAAAAGTTGTGGGAGGGTTAGCCATTAAGGAAGAAGGGAGGCAGGGAGGAAGATAAAAAGGTAAAAGAAAAAAAGAGTCCCTTTAGTTTCCTCCTGTTTCCACAGTAGCAAAGGCTGGGGTAACTGTACTTGACAATTTACTCTTGGGCAGAGTTGAGACTAATGGTCTCATCTCTGCTATTCCTCTTTGTAACCCTGCAGCCAGACCAGCAGGGAAGGGTCAGGGCACAAAGGTTCAGGTTTTCCAGTGTGTGTTTGTACGTCTTGGTTGTATACTGTAAAAGACCCTAATTACAAAAGACAGTGGAAAGGCTAAGTCTCCTTCCTTTGCTTTTAGCAAATTGCTAACCTCTCCAGACATGGAGGGGGATGTTTGGAAGTGTCTTTCCGGGAATGAGAGAAAGGTTATGGTGATGACATCTTTTTCTCTCAAGGGCTTGAGGAACCCAAGAATAACCAAAATTGGGAGTAAATCCAGATGAAAAGAGATGTCACCAATTATTCTCAAGAAGCACTCAATAATAATATAGTCAAATCAGCAGGCACAATGAGGAAGTAATGTGTTCAAACTAAGAATGTTCTCCAACATCACCGAGGCGAATGAGAAAAAAAGAAACCTGTGCATAAGCCTAAAACCGAATGTGGCTTAATCTGACATGCCAGTGTTTTCTTCCAGTGAAGAGTTCAGCCAGGAACAGGGCTGTCTTTCTGAGGTGCCAGCCTTCATGATGTCCTGTTACATTTTAGATCCAAGTTCGATGACAGACATGCTGACTTAGAGCTTTAGGACACGAACTAGTTTTGCATTCTAGCCCGGAGAATTAGGCTGAATGTTTCTCTCCTTGTTTGATGCCCAGAACAAGATGCAGGAACCAGTTAAACTGCACCGTCCATCCTTTGTCCCTGCAAACTTCGATCTGATCAAGGAAATACTTCTTAGCTTCCTCCTCATTCTTCCCCACTGTTAGGGCATCCCGAATATATTCGATATCTTCTTTGCTTGTTAACTGGGGCATTCCCGTCATCAGCATCATGGAGAACAGGATGATCAGCAGGTTTGTGTGGTGACGAAGGGCTAGGTAAGCCTTGACGCAGACGTCCTGCATAAAGGAAAACAAAGTGCTATTACCGTTGTTGCATTAACTAAGTGGGCTGAAGACCATGGGGCTGTCCTGAAATTTACATGGCGTTATCCTGTCCTCATGGGTGGAAGCTGTCACCAACAGGGCAGGTCGCCGGCCTCAGATGGAAGCCTTGATGAGAACGTAAGACTGTGTTTATACTCTCTGGAGCACATTACTGTCGTCACCTACGTCCAGGCTGTGCTCAAGGAGAACTAATTGATACTCTATGTTTCATCTTTTTTCTTACTCTACCTTTTACGTCCATTTCTTTCCTAGGAAATTGAGGGTGGAAATTTCTGTAGTCTCTAAAAAGGGATGAGTCAGTTTTTGAACACCATACTGGAAGCAATAAACTTTATGTAAGTGTAAATGTTTGCCAAGGGCTAATGGAATCCAGAGAAACGATGGAAATGTGGTGTTGGAGATTTTGTTTTCATCTTTATTTTACAATTTGTCCTATTCTAAGAAAACAGATGTATTAGCGTTTTGCTGACACACAAAACTGTTGAATAAACTTGGGAATTTTAATATAAATTCGGAATACTGAGTGAGAAAGAGAGCTTTAAGCAAATGCTTTGGCTGGTGCCTCTTCCAAAAGCCTTTGAGCAGATGATACAGGTGAGTAAGTCCACTTAGGAAGCAAGGCATGCTTATGCTAATTAAATGGTCCCAAAGCATAGAAGAAATTTCAAGGTTCACAATTTTACAGCATGAGAACAACCCAACCCTAATATCGTAACTTGGCAAAGATTGCGTGTTAAAGAAAACTGAAGTTAATGATTACAGATATAGGGGTGCCTGGGTGGCTCAGATGGTTAAGGGTCTGTCCTTCGGCTCAGGTCATGATCCCAGGGTCCTGGGATCGAGTCCTGCATCGGGCTCCCTGCTCGGTGGGGAGCCTGCTTCTCCCTCTCCTACTGCTCCCTCTGCTTATGCTCTCTTTCTCTCTGTCAAATAAATAAATAAAATCTTTAAAAAAATGATTACAGATATAAATATTTCAAATAAAATACGGAGTAAAATACTAAGAGAATAATACACTATCACCAAAGAGAGTTTATTCCAAAATTGCAAGGACAGATCATCATAAGGTACTGTATGAAAACCCACTTCTGATTTTTTTTTTTTAAGATTTTATTTTTAAGTAATCTTTATACCCAGCATGGGGCTCAAACTCACAGCCCCAAGATCGAGAACTGTATGCTCTACTGACTTGAGCCAGCCAGGTGCCTCCACTTCTGATTTCTTAAAATTAACATGTTACTTAATATGTAACTAAAATGTAATGTAAAAGGTAAAATTGTTAGTATTTATTTATTTTAAAGATTTTATTTATTTATTTGACAGAGAGAGGGGGAGAGCAAAAGTAGGCAAAGCAGCAAGCAGAGGGTGAGGGAGAAGCAGGCTCCCCGCTGAGCAGGGAGCCCGACGCAGGGCTCAATCCCAGGACCCTGGGATCATGACCTGAGCCGAAGGCAGATGCTTAACTGACTGAGCCACCCAGGCGCCCTGATTGTTAGTATTTACAAATAACTTCACTGTCTCCTGGAACACAGAGGGGAAAAAACAAAAATACGATAGTAACTAGTTTTCATTAAACTAGCTTTTTATAAAATTAATACATAGGATGCTATAAATTAGAGCCACCAGTTAGAACATATAGTGAAAAGACAGATGCTGTGAATAATGGCAACAAAACACCCCATGATTCCTGGGATAAATACATACACAAACCCTGCAGAGCCCGTTTTTTAAACATGTAAAAATTTACTGAAAAATGTAAATGAAAACTTGAACATGTGGAGTGATGTAGCATGATCCTCGGAGAGAAGACTATTATAAAGATGCAAATTCTTCTCAAGTTCATCTATGATGAAATTTCAACAAAAATTCCTATTGGATATTTAAACCCAGTATGGTTTTAAGTTTGTCTGGAATCATTAGGGCCCGAGAGAACATTTTGAACAAAGACAGTAATGAAAAACAGTGCTTGGCATGTGAGATACTAAAACATATTATAAAACTACAGTATTTGAAACTGTGGGAAACAGTACCTACTCTTACTCCCCCTCCCCCCAAATAAGATAACACATTTTGTAGATGAGAATGGAAAGTTCAGCACACGGATCTGACTACATGCCACATGCACAACGCACTACATGCACAACGGTGACTTCTCCAATTAGGAGAAGGTCTGTTACTGGATAAATGGGGTTGGTACAATCAGCTCATCATTTGGGGGACAAATAAAGCTTACCCTGTGTAATACGTGAAAATAAATTCCCGATGCTTTAAAGATTAAATACGCTACCTTTCATCTTTTTTCTTACTCTACCTTTACGTCAGTTTCTTTCCTAGGAAATTGGTAAACATTTAAATAATCATAGAGTGGGAAAGGCCTTTATGAAGATCACTTTCCAAGGTGCAAGCTATAAGGCAAAGGTGGAGAGATTATGGAAACATTACTGAGGGGGAAGAAATAGCTATAAACAACAATAGAAGAGATAAACAGCAAGAGAAAACATTTGCAACACGACAAATCACTCTTCCATTACCAGCCCCCAATAGCTCTTACAAATCAGTAAGAAAGAGTGGATAAATAGTTGGCTAGACCTATAAGCCAAGGATATAAATGCGAATTCACACTATAAGACATAAAAACAGAGAATAAACATGAAAAAATACATTACCTCATTAGTAAACAAATAAATGTAACGAAACGAGATGGAAACATTCACCTACCAAATTGGAAAATCTTAATTTTTTTTTTTTTAAAGAATAATATCCAATGCTCACTTTTCATGGGCTGACAGAAGGTGGGAATAGGTATAATTTTACTAGTGGACAATTTGATAACATGCATCAAAAGCTTTAAGTTACTAATAAGTGTTCTAGAACTTCATTGCGTGACCAATGCCTTTCATCAAAACTCAAGGAAATGTACACGCAAAAAGGCCCAGTTCTGCTGTAGGTGAATTATGCCTCAATAAACTGGATTTTAAAAATGTCTATATCCTTTTACCCGGCAATTTCCATGCTAGAAATTCACCTTTAAAAAAAAATGGATCATTTTTGCAGTACTTGGTCTACAAGAATATTCAGCAGAACGTTGTTTAAAAATGCAGGACCTTGAAGGTAACCTGGATATCCTACAAGTCGGGGTTGATAAAAAGGATTAATGAGAGTCCCTCCAGCCGCGTGCTTTCTAACTGCTGGAGTGAGATTGGACAGGAATATGGAATGACTGTGTAACAGTGTCTGAGTTAAAAAGTGGGCATCAAACAACACATGTAGCGTAAGCCCATGTTGGTAAACGAACACAAAATATTTATAGAGAAAAAAGACTATAAGGTTAACAGGCCAAATGTTGAGGTAGTGAGTTTCCTTTTTGCTTTTGGATGATCTTGTCTGTATCAGTTGCACGTGGCCGGCTGAGAGTCGCAGTAATGGTGGTCATGCCTGTGTTATGCTGGACCATGGACGCATCACCCTGTGCAAGTAGACAAGCCCATGGACTATTCTGACATTAAGCGAGACAATATATATAAAATGCCTGGCCCTGGGGCCAGCACATGGTGAGCGTTCAATAAGAGATCGTATCTCCTTTCCCTGCCTGGAGGGGAGATCGCTCTGTATCTCCTCTCTGCCTACTTGCCCTGGAGCTGGAGACTTCCAGACCCAAAAGCCTGGGCTGTTCCTGCCGTGGCCCCAGTGCATTCGGGCTCTTACATCCTTAATGACTCCACTTATGGCTGGAAATCACTACCTTTTGCTCATCCAGAGGACCCACCAAAGTCGCTCTCATTTCTTGGTAATTACACAAGGGCAGACCTCACCGTGGGGCAACTGGCTCATTAATTGGTCAGCTCACACGATTCTCACAAGGGCATAGATGGAGACGCCTTTTGATTTTGAATTAGAGTACATTCTGATTTCTGATTATTTTCTAGCCTTCTGTGCACTGGGGGCTCCAGGGACACCGCTTGCTGTCTGAGCTCACTGTGTGGTCAAACTCTTTAATAGAAAATTTTTGAGAAGGAAAATGAATCTGGGGCCAAGGTATTTTAATACCAATCCGTAGGTGCTCAGTGTATATTTTTAAGTGGAACCCATGGATTCACTCGTCACTGTAGCACACGGAAATGTATTAAAGGAAAAGAACTGTCCTGTGTCTCTGTCTCTCTCCCTCTCTGAGGACATCTCATCTACCTAAGGCTTGAGGTTATTCAGTTCTGATTTTCACTGTGCGTGAAGGGTCATGTCTGTGAGGAAGAAATTTCATCCTCAAATTGCACACCCCATACCAGTCAGGCACAATGTGTAAATTCCGACTGGCAGCGCAGACTTGGAGCCTTCATTAGAGATGTAATTCTCTTTGGCTCAGCGACAGTGTGGAGTCGGGGTGAGAAGTGCAGTCACACTTCGCTGCCTGCAATCAGCTCTTGGCTTTATTACGGACAAGCTGCTTGTCATCGGAGAAATCACTTAACCTCTCTGGAGCTCAGTTTCCTCATCTGTAGAATAAGAAGAAGAATAAGACCCGTTTCACAGGGTGGTGGTGAGATTCAAGTGCCGTGTGAGTGGTTGGCAATTATTATTAATAGAATGCGAAGTTGCATTATTGAACACACACTTCTCGACGCGGAGGTGGGGAGCAAGTTGGAAGCGGATAGTGGCCTGGCTGCATCTGCAGGTGGTTCTCCGCCCTCTCAAGCCCCAGCAGTTTCATTTCTGCCCTTTGTACTCAGCCACGGGGTGTGTGTGAGAGCACCCTGGCTATGCTGCGTTGGGCTGGAGGCCTGTGGTTTGAGGGACTGAGGATGTGGCTTGGGGAGCTCAGGGGGAATCACAGAACACAGAAGTGACTGGCTGGAGCAGCAGAATTTTCCCTTCTGCCAGGACTGCCTGGCACTGACCTCAAACATCCTCTTCCTCTCCTTCTCAGCTGCCTGGGGAAGGCTGTATGATATGGAGTGGAGAAGAGGGGGTAAAGGAAGAATCCGATTTCAGGAACTCAGTGTAATGTACTTGTTAATGAGCGTGAATGTGGGGAACGCTGAAATATTGTTACTGTTAGCCGGAACGCTATCCAGGAGTAGTTAATAAATAGATTGAGCCTACACAGCACATCAGCTCTTAACTGCATAGTTGATTCAAATGCCTTAATTATAGCATCTAGTACCAAAGGAAAGGCTTGTCTTCACAAAGCTACCACTCCTGTAATCTTGGGAACCAAGGAATTCATTACCATTTCAGGGTCAAAACTTGTTTCGTTAACTGGGCCGAAAGTAGTTCATTAAACAGAAAGCTTTCTATATACAGTCTACTAATTTCTTCCTTTTTTTTTTTTTTAAAGATTTTATTTATTTGAGAGACAGGAGAGAGAGCGGGAGTGAGTGCAAGCACGAGCAGGGGGGAAGGGCAGAGGCAGAGGGAGAAGCGAATGGGACTCCATCCCAGGACCCCGAGATCATGACCTGAGCCAAAGGCCTTAACCAACTCAGCCACCCAGGTGCCCCAGTCTACTAATTTCTTAACCACCAATGAGCTCTGGCTACTTCAGACTGTCCAAGGTCATAGGGAATAGGCCTACTTTTTCTTAAACCAAACTCCTCCATTCTCATCTAGAAACAAGTGGAAGTGAAATATTACTGCACACACATATCGACAAAAATGAGGAAGTAACCCCAGGACTACAAAACAGGAACCCCAGGGCCGAGAGGGAGAAAGAGGAGAAAAACTCCCAAAGATTCATCAATGAAAAGCAGTGTCCGCACCCACTGACTTTTTCTAAGTAGTAAGGCTGCCTCCGTCTGCTAGAGGAAGGAGGCAGTGGAGAGAAATAATATTTCTGTCAGAGAGGGTTTTATTTTGTATTAAAAAAAAAATCAATGAATTGGTTTAGGCGATGCCTTTAGAAGTTATTTTGGCAAAACCGAGAGACACCAGTTAGCAGACCTAATAATGCAGGAGGAAGCATTTTCTGGTAAATCTGAAGGAAGAGTGTGTCTGACACTTGGCTGTGCATTTGTTGTGTTTGAATTAGGAACCTTCTCTCTAAGGACCTCTTAAAAATGATTCTCAGACCAGCTCTCTCTACCAGGGGAAGGGCTGTGTTGCCATGTTCTCAGGTACTTAGAAACTTCTTAGAAACCTACAGGTTACAGTTACACTGTCCTTCATTAGTCAGGTATTCTAAATGGACTGTCTGTAGGGGTATGTGTGTGTATTCTAGCCTGTTCCAGAAAGGACTGAAGGTGAATTATCTGGGTACCCAGAAGTCAAAATAACATTAATCTGAAGTGGGTAGAAAAAGGAAAGGAAGGACAAAGACCAGTTCAATGCTTATACATCACAAACACTATATACTTGCTATGGACGATCTTAAATATATCTGTAACCAAAAGGAAAATCAAACCCCTTACTTCATCCAGTGTTCAGAGGATTTTAAGAAACTATTTGTTTAGGAGAAACACAGACTTTCTAGAGACTATGACCTAATAGCGATTTCGCAAGAGGATCTCCATAA
The DNA here is from genome assembly GCF_054177405.1 of Leptonychotes weddellii. Lineage (NCBI taxonomy): Eukaryota > Metazoa > Chordata > Mammalia > Carnivora > Phocidae > Leptonychotes > Leptonychotes weddellii. The sequence goes on along the minus strand of NW_027757094.1, from coordinate 3,643 downwards.
AGAGTACACTTTTTGAAACATAGGGAATAACACCCTCAGTGATACTCTTTGGGGAGACAAAACAATTCTCTACAAGAAACTAAACATTGAGAGAAGATGCCAGTTGGGAAGTTATTCTTGATGTTTAAAAGTCACAGGGGTCCAATATCTTAGGCACTGAGTGACCCTGCGTGCTGGCGGATTAACACATCAGTCCAATTCAAGGCCATCTTCCGAGGCTGTGTCTGGGGCAGATTCCCACCAGTGGATTCCAGCGCCTACAGATGACAGATGCTGGACCCTTCTCTGAGGCTATCTCCCAGTGGATAGTACAGTCCTGAGCATCTGATTCGGGCCTGGAGAGAGGCGGGGGAGCTTGACCGTGTTAGTGGTCCAGGGTGCAGATCCCAAGAGGGAATCCTTTCTCAGCTCAGTGTTTTATGGGCAGTTCGACACATAAACTTGTCATCTCCCTGTTGACCTATAATAGGCCTCTATTACAGTCATTTGTGTTTCATCAATTGAGCTCCAAACGACTCCTTTGCTTGCTCTCTACCCGCCCCTCCCCCCCATCCAGCCCTTGCATTGCCTCAAACTGGATGCGATTTTCCTTCCTTGACCCAAATTTCACCACACATTCCCAGCTATACCTGTGTTCCATCCATACCGGGTAACTGTACTTTTTGTTCCTAAATACTGATACTAAATACTGACTTCATGCCCCGGCTAATGTTACTCTTTTTGCCTGGATGTTCCTTCCCTCCCTGTATCTGCCTCGCAAAATGGAACTGATCTTATCCATCAATGCCCGATAAGAACCCTTCATTCACAGTCCCTTTCTAACTAACCCTCAGGGCAGGAATCATGGCTCGGTCTGCAAACCACTTTTGAAATCCTTGGAACAAAGCTGTGTGTGTGTGTGTGTGTGGGTGTGTTCATTCGTGCACGCCCGCATGCACGCGCTCGCCTCCCGCCGTGTGCTGGGGCTGTGCCTCTCTGCTCCTTGTCACCTGGGCCCAGCACAGAGTCTGGCACACTGTAGCTAGTCTGCAAACCCAGGATGAATCAATGCTGAATGCGCAGCAGGCCATTTTGGCAAGAGTCATTGCTTTAAGAGGAGGGTGGATTAGGGAACGTCATCCCGGAAGGGGACTCAACCGTAAAGGCATCTTGCCTTGCGAGCACAGTCCTGAGCCTTCTGCGGGCCTGGCACAGTGCCTGACATGTAGCAGATAGTACGTGTGTGTTGAACTAGTGTGCTCTCTTGGATACGGAAAAACAGGGCCTGATGACTACCAGAGGACGGAGCAGGAGGCTGAGAGCATGCAGCCGGGCAGGTGGTAAGTACAGCGAGTTCTCAGTGTAGACAAACACAGGGTTACCAGCATGAGGAAGGGCGGTCAGAGGGCAGGAGTGGGGAATACCGGGGAGGGGGCCGCAGTCCTCAGAAGTGTCAGACGCTAGGGTCCCTGTGGCGGGCGTTAGGATAGTACTTGAGGTTCCAGCAAGGCAAATGGCAGGAGGAAGCAGGGCCCCGGTCCTAGAGGCAGGTTAACAAGCAGGGCCCTGCTGGAGAAACTGAGGCAGAAATAGTTGAAAGAACCTGGGATCCAAGATGAGAGCAAGATGACAGCGGAGACGGTTCTTAACAACCCAAGTTAGGACTCCGCACGGAGAGCGGGCGCGGGGCTGAGCCTCCCCGGCATGGGGCCCGCACTGCCCGTGGTGGACACCAGGTGGGGCCTGATAAAGCTGGCCCCCGAGATTAAAGTAACACAACGAATGGGTGCCAGAACTCTCTCCTACAAAACGCTTAAGAGTGACATCTAGGGGCACCTGGGTGGCTCAGTCATTAAGCGTCTGCCTTCGGCTCAGGTCGTGATCCCGGGGTCCTGGGATCGAGCCCCGCATTGGGCTCCCTGCTCTGCGGGAAGCCTGCTTCTCCCTCTCCCTCTCCCCCCTGCTTGTGTTCCCTCTCTTGCTGTGTCTCTCTCTCTGTCAAATACATAAATAAAATCTTTAAAAAAAAAAGAGTGACATCTGGGGCAAATGCCTTTTAAGTGTGCTCATCGAGCCACCTGTTTTGCGTAGATGGAAGGTGTTATTTGGCTTCCCTGGTTTCTTTCGCTTTATGCAACATACATTTGCTCAGTGCCTACTGTGTGCCCAGGACAGGCAGGAACTGCCCCTCCACCCTCTCCCCTCCTCTCTGCCCTCTCTCCTCCACGACCTACTGAGTGCTCACTATGCCTCAGGCCCCACAGGAGGGATTCAGGTCAGAAGTGGCGCAGCTGCCACAGACTTGCACGGACAGTGACATGCTGTCCCAGGTGCAGGGAGGGGCAAAGGATAACGCCAGGGCCCCCATGTAGGAGACTGCTCGGATGAATGACATGGAAGCGGAGACCGGAAGGGTGTTCCGGGAAGAAGGCCACCGTGGCCTTGACCGAGTGAGAGAGTGTGGGGAGAGTGCCATGGGGTCCGGCTGGAGAGGGCAGGGGCCCCCTGAGTGGAGCCTTGTAGGGCAAGCTTAGATACTCAGGTTTGCTTCAAAGTGAGGTGAGAAGCCACTGAACAGTTTATAGGGGGTAACACTGTATCTATTGCTTCAGTTCAGTTTTTAACCAGATCCTGATTAATTTACAACCTTCTCAAAGGCCAAATAATAGAATGAAGGAAAAACACTCAAATGTTAACAGTATTATTTTTGGAAGGTGGGTTTTTAGTATCTTCCTGATATTTTTAATATTTTACTGACTTAAAACACATTTACTGCTTTTAAAATTAGGAAAAAGCCCCACGTTCTTAGATTAAAAAAAGGGGGAGCCAAATTTCCTTTGCTAATGATATGTGTTTGTATGTCATAGAGGTTCTAAAACCATTTAGTGAAATTTAAAGCACAGTGGTTCTAAAATCAATTGTCAGTGGGTAAAATATGGTTTTGTCTTTTCACTCTTTTGGTAAGGGAGAGATTTTTCAAAGGAGACTTTATTTATCAAAATCATCATCATTGACAAGTTTCTGTTTAGCACCTGGTGTCCAGGATGCTGCTCTGAAGGCTAACGGATGTTCTTGGTTTCAAATAGTAAGCATGCCTTGGTTTTGTGCCTTTTTGTCTGATTACAGCTTGCTCCTAAAGTCGACCCCATTTGGAAATAATTTATTAAGATGGTCCTGGGCTTAACAAGTATTTTGGAAAAAAGGAAGAGGGGAGATAAAGCAGTGCCTTCCTCTTTCAGTTTCCGGCCTTTGAGCCTTTGGCCAGGAGTTAGGTATGTTTTCATGTCTTTGTGGAGAAGGCTCACCTCACCCTTAATGAAAAGTGGGTCAGCTTTTCTTCACCCTCCCTAACAGGTTATTCAAATGTGCTGCGTGCATTAATTAACCTTATCATTCCAAATTAGCGGTCTGCTGGAAATGAGGACACCTTTGATTCAAAATGTAAATATATACAACATTTCCCAGCCTACTTAAAAATGGCAGCTTTATTATACAAGATCCTGTGGCGCTATTTAGAGAGTTTAGAAACATACTCCCAGAGGTGGCAATCCTTATATCAGACAAATTAGATTTTAAACCAAAGACTGTAATAAGAGATGAGGAAGGACACTATATCCTACTTAAAGGATCTATCCAACAAGAAGATCTAACAATTGTAAATATC
>NW_027757093.1:0-300 GCF_054177405.1 Leptonychotes weddellii | reverse complement strand
TTCTTTATGTTATAATTAGGACATTTTGGTGTGCTTGAACTTTATGTGTGTAGGTGGATGATATAATCATTTGCAGGCAATAAAGGAAGAATTACAAGATGTTTGTTATAAAAAGAAGGTGTTTGGTCAGAAAAGATTAAGAACCCCTGTCTAGACCAGGGCACCATTTTCATTGGTTCATTCATTCATTCATTCATTCCACAAGTGCTTATTAAGTGAAAGGGGCATTCTACTTGGTGGATAGAGATGAACCAGCCTTTCCTTTGAGGAACTTAGGGTGTTGGAGGTAAGACAGACATA
>NW_027757092.1:0-300 GCF_054177405.1 Leptonychotes weddellii | reverse complement strand
GTTTGTTTCCTCATGGTCACTAGCAGGCTGCCACAGCTCCAGGCAGCATATCCTTTTTTTATGAAGAACAAAAATGATTCTCAGGAACCTATCAGCAAACTTAACCTTGGGTTTCATTAAGGAAAATTGAGTCATATGCCCATGCTCTGCTTTAAAGACTATGTGGCATTTTTCACCTCTATAATGTGGAAAGTAGGATATGCAAAGGACAGGGCAGGGAAGGGAATGTCTGTTGTTTAAACAACTGAAAGTGTCGTCCTCCACACCTTATAAATGTAATTTCTAATGTAAAATATAAAG
>NW_027757091.1:0-300 GCF_054177405.1 Leptonychotes weddellii | reverse complement strand
TTTCTTATCTATTCCTTAACAAAGTTAGGTGGCGATGGACTCTGAAAAACAAACTGAGGGTTCTAGAGGGGCGGGGGTGGGAGGATGGGTTAGCCTGGTGATGGGTATTAAAGAGGGCACGTTCTGCATGGAGCACTGGGTGTTATGCACAAACAATGAATCATGGAACATTACATCAAAAAGTAATGATGTAATGTACGGTGATTAACATAACAATAATAAAAAAAATTTAAAAAAACAAAGTTAGGTGCTCGATTATATTTATATATTTTACATTGTCCAATGAATTAAAAATTCATA
>NW_027757090.1:0-300 GCF_054177405.1 Leptonychotes weddellii | reverse complement strand
TTACTGAGCAAGGCAGTGGACAAACAAAGTTTGAACCAGGTCTGTCGACTTCTGAAGCCTGAGCTTAAAAAAAAAAAATCACTGGAATTGATTTTCTTTTCTTTTTTTTTTTAAAGATTTTATTTATTTATTTGAGAGAGAGAGAATGAGAGACAGAGAGCATGAGAGGGAGGAGGGTCAGAGGGAGAAGCAGACTCCCTGCCGAGCAGGGAGCCTGATGCGGGACTCGATCCCGGGACTCCAGGATCATGACCTGAGCCGAAGGCAGTCGCTTAACCAACTGAGCCACCCAGGCGCCCC
>NW_027757089.1:0-300 GCF_054177405.1 Leptonychotes weddellii | reverse complement strand
CCTGGAAAGGGGAAAAGGAAAGCACACCCACAGCCTCTCTAGGAGATGCCTATTTCGTGAAGTTTCTGTCTTCATTGCTCATGACTCCTTTGACCTTCCTTTTATCAGTCTAGACGTCTTGCTTTGGGACTAGATATCTCGAATTCGTCCACACACCTACCCGTTTCTGTCTTTGTTCTAAATTAGTCCTAACTAGAGGGAAAGGCAAGAATCCTATGGCTGGCCTGGAAGTTTCCCTGGAAGATTTGAGCCCAAACCCGAGGATGGATAGATTCAGAAGGTATTGTGGGGGGGGCGGGG
>NW_027757088.1:0-300 GCF_054177405.1 Leptonychotes weddellii | reverse complement strand
ACAACCTTGGGAAAGAAGGCAGGAACTGAAGGAGTAAGGAAGCTAGTGCTCCCTATCAAAATGTACACAGACCGGGCCTCCCTCTTTCGTCTGGGCTGCCAACATGCCATCCGGACTGAGGAAGACCCAGAGACTTCGGGGACACGTGAGCCGTGGCCACGGCTGCATTGACAAGCACACAGGAGGCCGGGGTCATGCTGGTGGCATGTGTCACCACAGGAACAACTGAGACACATATCACCCAGGTTACTCCAGAGCAGTTGGTATGAGACATTACCACTTAAAGAGGAACCAGAGCTT
>NW_027757087.1:0-300 GCF_054177405.1 Leptonychotes weddellii | reverse complement strand
CCTCCCCCCTCTCATGCTCTCTCTCTCTATCTCATTCTCTCTCAAATAAATAAATAAAATCTTTAAAAAAAAAAAAAGAAATACTTTCGCCAGGAAACACCATCATGATTTCATTACACTGAAAGCTGAAACTATGCTCTGATCAGTTTGTGTTTACTTCTATTGATCCCACAGGTAGAGAAGGAATAATTGTATTGTATTACCTGAACTGACTTATCCTGATTTCCAAGGAGAAAATGTCCCAATGCAACACAATGGGGAAAAGAAGGACAATGTCAGAAACCCAAGTAATTCATGATT
>NW_027757086.1:0-300 GCF_054177405.1 Leptonychotes weddellii | reverse complement strand
GTCATTCAAAGCCATTGTTTCCTTTTTCATATAGAATTTAGATTATTTGTCCATTGATGTAAGTGGGGTGTAAAAGTCCCCTACTATTTCTGTATTATTATCAATTAGTCTTTTATGTTTGTTATTAACTTTTATGTATTTAGTTGCTTCTATGTTGGGTGCATAAATATTTACAATTGTTAGATCTTCTTATTGGAGTGTCCCCTTTATTATTACATAGTATCCTTCTTTGTCTCTTGTTACAGTGTTTGTTTTAAAGTCTATTTTGTCCAATATAAGTGTTGCTATTCCAGCTTTCTT
>NW_027757085.1:0-300 GCF_054177405.1 Leptonychotes weddellii | reverse complement strand
GGAACCATAGGGAGCAGTGAAAAAGATCCCAGAAAGCAACGGGTGGTAACTGACAATTATATAGCACCCATTATTACTAATTTAAGATATATAAACACCATTGGGTTTCTATCTAGTATCTGTGCTATTATTTTATAAATATAAATATGAGGGCTTTCAAAATATTACAAATGACGCATACATTCTGGTACAAATGTTACAATCCTGATTCATACAACAGACTCGATGTTACATTTAAACCTAGTAGATGTGGGGTTATAAATAGAATAATTTTCGCAGATCATTTTCTGAACCTTGGTC
>NW_027757084.1:0-300 GCF_054177405.1 Leptonychotes weddellii | reverse complement strand
AGAACATGGTCAAGATGAGTTAGGTCAATCATATCAAGGGGACAGGGGTCACTGATTTCCCAGTGACCTTGACCTGTTGTCTCTGGGCTTAATTCACACCAAGGAAAAGTCAATCACAGAGTTCTTGAAGCTAGACCAGCTAGAGATACACCTCGTTCTAGTAGCTGGGAGGTTGATGAGCAATCTCTCACTCTGGGTCTTATTGGACCTCCTCCCTACCTGGCCTGTTCCTCATTCCTTGGGTCTATTTTCAGGTTTAGTCTCCATTTCCTATAGAATGGCTGGGTTGGGGCTGAAGTT
>NW_027757083.1:0-4203 GCF_054177405.1 Leptonychotes weddellii | reverse complement strand
GGGAGGGATGGTGTGCCTGGGTGATAGACATAGGGGAGGGTATGTGCTATGGTGAGTGCTGTGAATTGTTTAAGACTGATGAATCACAGACCTGTACCTCTGAAACAAATAATACATTATATGTTAAAAAAAAAATAAAGAAGGTAGTAGGAAGGGAAAAATAAAGGGGGGGATATCGGAGGGGGAGACAAACCATGAGAGACTATGGACTCTGAGAAACAAACCGAGGGTTCCAGAGGCGAGGGGGATGGGGGGATGGGTTAGCCTGGTGATGGGTATTAAAGAGGGCATGTATTGAATGGAGCACTGGGTGTTATACGCAAACAATGAATCATGGAACACTACATCAAAAACTAATGATGTAATGTATGGTGATTAACATAACATAATAAAATAAAATTTAAAAAAAAAGAAAAAGAAAGGGAGTGCATCATGCCTTCTATTTGCAATTCACATGTATACCAGTTTCTCTCCCGCAACAAACACACTCAGCCAAAGAGAGAGAACAGAGGTGGTCTGGCCAGACATTTTCCCCCTCTAGACATGTTTGCGTGGTACATGGTCCCATAATACTTTGAGCTACCCACTCTGGTTTGCTAGTTTCTTTTCTATGGCATATACTTGATTCTGATCATTAGCAAAAGATCATGATACCATGATTTTCAGAAATCTAGCTCTTCCTCTTTAAGTTCATGAACTAAAAAGCATTACTTTTGTGTCCCAATGTCAGGACTGTTGAAGGAGAAAGTGAACCCTAAGATTATTTCCCAGCATTTATCTTCCTGTGGTCACCAGTCCCTCCACATTTTCCTCTGCCTGAACTCTCACCTTCCTCATTGAATCACCTGCGAAAGAAACCTTCAAAATTCCTGCCTTACTATTCAGAGCTCTACTTTTAAAATTTTAAAACCACTTAAATTTTAAACTTAAAAAAAAAAAAAAAACTAAACTATTCCCAAGGGGACAACATCTTCAAAATCAAACACACTGTATTAGTTTCCTAGGGTTGCTGTAACGAATGATCATAAACTGGGTCGCTTAAAAATAAAAAATTATTCTCTCACTGTTCTGGGGCAGAAGTCTAAAATCAAGGTGTGTGCAGGGCTATGCTCCTTCCAGGCTCCAGGGAGAGTCCTTTCTTGCCTCTTCCAGTTTCCGATGGCTGCCAGTGATGCTGGGCATTAGGTCACAGATGCAATACTCTAATGTGTCCCTCTGTTGTCACATCGCATTCTCCCTATGGGTCTGTTTTCTCTTCTTATGCAGACACCAGTCATTGGATTAGTCTGCACTCTAATCCAGTATCACTTCATCTTAATTAATTATATCTGCAAAGACCCTATTTCCAAGTAAAGTCACATCCTGAGAATACAACGCTCCACCGCCGCCGCTGCTGTGACCTGGACTGTGTGCCAGCAGCCCCCGGCCGACAACTCCACCACCATGGAGGACATGAACGAGTACCACAACATAGAGGAATTCTCAGAGGGATCCAAGATCAATGTGAGCAAGAATCAGCAGGATGACGGTAAAATGTTTATTGGAGGTTTGAGCTGGGATACAAGCAAGAAAGATCTGACTGAATATTTGTCTCAATTTGGGGAAGATGTAGACTATACAGTTAAAACAGATCCAGGGACTGGAAGATCTAAGAGGATTTGGATTTGTGCTTTTCAAAGATGCTGCTAGTGTTGATAAGGTTTTGGAACTGAAAGAACACAAATTGGATGGCAAACTGATAGATCCCAAAAGGGCCAAAACTTTAAAAGGGAAAGAACTCCCCAAAAAGGTTTTTGTGGGTGGATTGAGCCCAAATACTTCTGAAGAACAAATTAAAGAATATTTTGGAGCCTTTGGAGAGATTGAAAATATTGAACTTCCCATGGATACAAAAACAAATGAAAGAAGAGGATTTTGTTTTATCACATATACAGAAGAAGAGCCAGTAAAGAAATTGTTAGAAAGCAGATATCATCAAATTGGTTCTGGGAAGTATGAAATCAAAGTTGCACAACCCGAAGAGGTATACGAGCAGCAACAGCAACAACAAAAAGGAGGAAGAGGTGCTGCAGCTGGTGGATGAGGTGGTACTAGGGGTCGTGGACGAGGTCAGGGCCAAAACTGGAACTAAGGATTTAGTAACTATTATGATCAAGGATATGGAAATTACAGTAGTTTCTATGGTGGTGATCAAAACTATAGTGGCTATGGCGGCTATGATTATACTGGGTATAACTATGGGAACTATGGATATGGTCAGGGATATATGCAGACTACAGTGGCCAACAGAGCACTTATGGCAAGGCGTCCCAAGGGGGTGGCAGTCACCAAAACAATTACCAGCCATACTAAAGGAGGTTGTTGGAGAAAACAGGAGGAGATTGCTAAAGTTAACCCAGGACGACATTGAAGATTGGTCTTCTGTTGATCTAAGATGACTATTTTGTAAAAGACTTTCTAGTGTACAAGACATAACTGTGTCCAACTGTACATAGCCGCCAATTAGTTTTCTTTGTTTTTACTTTGTCTTTTGCTATCCGTGTTATGACTCAATGTGGATTTATGTTTATACAAATTTTATTCGTATGATTTCATGTTAAACTTCAAATAAATGCTTCCTTATGTGAAAAAAAAAGTCACTGGGGCGCCTGGGTGGATCAGTCATTAAGCGTCTGCCTTCGGCTCAGGTCATGATTCCAGGTCCTGGGATCGAGCCCCACATTGGGCTCCCTACTCCACGGGAAGCCTGCTTCTCCCTCTTCCACTCCCCCTGCTTGTGTTCCCTCTCCCGCTGTCTCTCTCTCTGTCAAATAAATAAATAAAATCTTTAAAAAAAAAAAGTCACATCCTGAGGTTCCAGTGGGCATAAATTTAGGGGACGCTATTCAACCCAGAACATACACCCATTACAACTGTTTAACTAAATTGCAGAATGGCTGTCCCTGAAAGGAATTGTCTTTAACTTATCCTAGATGGCTCAAACTATAGCCAGCCTTGAGAATAACACTTTTCTTCACCCCATAATCCTAAAAAGTGATTTAAAGGTCTCAGCCATGCTGGAAGAAGTAGTAGAACATGATTTTACCCTTAGGAGAAAATCAACACCATGGGCCTTTAAATTGGGCAAGTATAAATCAAGTACTCACCCAGTGTTCTCAGGCATAGGGATAGGGTCACTGTTAACCTGAATGGTGTTGGGAATGAGGGGTTAAGTATTTTGGGAATGTAGAGTTGACTTGTATTTCAGCAGAGCTGGGCTTATAGAACTCGTTGCTTAGTTGGGATAAATGTGCACATTCCCTGTATGAATTTAAATTGCCCCATAATATTGCCTATACTTCTGAAGGTATGCGTAGTTTTCTATGAGCAGGTCAGGAAGAGTTAGTGGGAGCAAGGAAGCCCGTTTTTACTTCATATTTAATGTAAAAATGACAATTAACTGAGCTGGGCTGGGAGAACCCAACATATTCTGGGTGGTCCATCCAACTCCTGGTGTCCTAAAGCCTGGACAACACAGTGCATCTGGATACTGGTTTACTATATTCTAGTACAATTGTCTTATTTGAGGCAGGCAACAAACTCACACTTTAGCACGTAGAGGGTAAATCACTGTAAAGAGGTCTGTATTGGATGGAATGCATCGCCTGGAAAGATAGCTTTTACACTGAGATGAAAAGAGAAATGTCTTCCCTGTCTGAGGCCATGTGGTTGTTGGTGTCCTAAGGCTGAGCAGGGTAGAGGGCGTTCCTATTAGGGACAAGAGACCTAGCCCCTTAAGGTTGGCAGCAGCAGATGGGGAGCAGGGTAGGGGAAAAAAATCCAGAGATGGCAAAATGAAAACCACCAAATCAATAAATAGTATTTAGTAAGAATTAATTGTGCATATAAGAACAGTTTGTGAACTGGGAGCTTTCAAATTTAAAACTGATATGAAGCTCAGGACATGACATTATAGGGTAGCTTATTCAGTGAAAATGAGGAAGTTGTTTAACCTTTTCATGATTGGTCATTATAATGGGAGTTTCTGGATGGCAGGGAATTGGTTAAAAGTGATCATCATTTTTAGGAAGATGACTTAAGTTTCTTTTTAAAAGAAAATTTAATAATTCATTTTATTTAAACAGATACAGCAAAACTATCATTTCAACATTTATTAATGAGATTTTTTTTAAAGATTTTATTGGAGAAGGGGGGGAAAGATGG
>NW_027757082.1:0-300 GCF_054177405.1 Leptonychotes weddellii | reverse complement strand
TTCTTACTTATTCAGCTTTGAAAATTACTGAAAATTTCTCCAAAGCTCCTAATTTTGCTGTGGAATTTTATTACTCTGTCTTCATTTTAACATCCACCACGTGACTGCTTTGTCAGGTAGCTTCAAGGGACAAAGCAATGAATAGCACATGGTCCTTGTCCTTGAGATATTCAGTCTACTGGAGAGATGGACACATCAACAAGCATGCACCATAATGTCACAGGTGACTTGACTTTGAACTGAATAGTATTCAACCATACTCATTAAGTTGAACCTTTGGGGAGAAAACCCCATATATTT
>NW_027757081.1:0-300 GCF_054177405.1 Leptonychotes weddellii | reverse complement strand
TCAGGTCATGATCCTGGGGTCCTGGGATCGAGCTCCGCATCGGGCTCCTTATTCAGCGGGGAGTCTGCTGCTCCTCCTGCTCGTGCACGCGCACTCTCTCTCTCTAAAAAACAAACAAACAAATAAATAAGTATATTAAATTCATTAAGTCTTAAATCATTTATTTCAACAGAACAAAACATATACGATGTGTGGTTCACTGACGTGGTGGGGAGCAGCATTCACGCACGGCTAACTGGTATGAATGGCATTCTGACGTCCCACAGTGCAGGGCCTGCTGGGCTGGAAGCAGCAACCCTA
>NW_027757080.1:0-300 GCF_054177405.1 Leptonychotes weddellii | reverse complement strand
GAACATTTTGTGGGAGGGTTAGTTAAGTTAAAAGGAGATAATATAGTCTGTAAATCCATGGAACTCAGTGCCTATAAACTTTCAGTGCATTGCTGTGCGCTAGAGGAAACTCTCAAGGGCATCATTGTCAGCTGCTCCAGGTCATGGAGCCAGCTCTCATCCCTCAGCTCCCTGGGCTTCCCCTGGATAATGTGACTGTCTTATGTTGAGGTGAGGGTACTAGTGTCAGTCTGATTACAGCCACCTCATTTTATTGTGTTTTGCTTTACTGTGCTTTGCAGCTACTGTGGTTTTTTTTTT
>NW_027757079.1:0-300 GCF_054177405.1 Leptonychotes weddellii | reverse complement strand
GGGGCCCAGGGGCCCTGTAGCCTCATTCTTGCGAAGGCTGGGGGTGGGTGTAGGTGGGGGGGAGGTCAGCACCCTTCAGGGAGCTGGAAGAAGGAAAGGGCCTTGGCGTCCTGCTTGCGGGAAGGTCAAACCCAATTCTGCATCTTATTTGGGAGGGCCCCCAGCCAGAGAGTCTCCGGTGTCTTACCTGGGACTGAGCCACCCGGAGGCAGGCTAGGTGGCCAGGTTGGAGAGGTGAACACATGTGCATCTGGGACCTCAGAGTGGGCACAGGGTGGGCGGCTTTACAGGGCCTTGGAT
>NW_027757078.1:0-300 GCF_054177405.1 Leptonychotes weddellii | reverse complement strand
CCAGTCCTACCTTAAATCCAGTCGGGCACCAATCCACAAACTGGATGGTGCGCTTGGTCTTGATGGTGGCGATGGCCGCGTTGACATCTTTCGGGACCACATCCCCCCTGTACAACATGCAGCAGGCCATGTACTTGCCATGCCGAGGGTCACACTTGACCATCTGGTTGGCCGGCTCGAAGCAGGCATTGGTGATCTCAGCCACGGACAACTGCTCGTGGTAGGCCTTCTCGGCAGAGATGACCGGGGCGTACGTGGCCAGGGGAAAGTGGATGCGGGGGTACGGGACCAGGTTGGTCT
>NW_027757077.1:0-300 GCF_054177405.1 Leptonychotes weddellii | reverse complement strand
GTCCTCATCCCTCCTAAGCCCATTTGCTTTCTGTGGGTGTTGTGAGGGAGCAGCTTAGTGTTGGAGACAGGGGTGGTCTCGGGGGTTATGCTAAGGAGTTAGACCTTCTGTATCATCCAATGGAGCTGAGAGAACGAGCCTGAATTTTCCCTAGAGTGGGATGGGATGGGGGAGGGGAGCTGGTCTGTACTCCAGCCACCTGAGCTGTCAGCGGGGCTGCACTAGATTTGGCTACACACTGAGGTACCCTGCCTCACACCGAGGTACACGTGTTTATGTGCTTTAAATGACTGGCACAGG
>NW_027757076.1:0-300 GCF_054177405.1 Leptonychotes weddellii | reverse complement strand
GCTGCAGAGGCTGTCCCCAGGCTAGCAGTCCAGCCTCTCCAAAGGAAAGCACGCCTCCAAGGGAGGGGAGCGGGGTGGAGCGGGGAGGGGGCCTACCCAGCTGGGTTCAGGTAAGGGGCTGAACTCAAGCAGCGTCCTACCTGTCTAAACTGTTATATGAGGCAGTCCCTTGGGAAAGCCTGCAAGCAGAATGGGGAGGCGGTGTCTGGGCCTGGCTCCCCTGCACCCAGCGTGATTCCAGAGCTGCCACGCATCTGGGGCCAGCCCGGGCCGGTGCTCAGGCATCTCCCAGCCACTCTG
>NW_027757075.1:0-300 GCF_054177405.1 Leptonychotes weddellii | reverse complement strand
GGGGCTTATTTAATAATTCTTGAATGGGAGGAATTTGTCTTCTTGGTTCCAGAAACAAACTGGTATTCGTGGAAAGATCTTAGAACTGAGAATTCCATAGATCCAGGAGAGAATCCTCTTCGGCCGCTTAGCAGATTTTGGCAGGTTATTCATTTTTACTGTCTCAGCTTCATTGATCTTATTGGTGAAACGAAACTAACAATACCTTCCACATAGGGTACGTGAGATAGAGTTGGTAGAAGTGTCTGGTTATAGGGGGCACTCTGTAAATGTTGGTACCTACATCCTTTCTATGTTTAT
>NW_027757074.1:0-300 GCF_054177405.1 Leptonychotes weddellii | reverse complement strand
TGCTCTGGATGACTACTGACTTTGTCTCAAGAAAGATCATCCTTATGGCACACTCTATTTTAAGTCACCATGTTACCTGTAGTCACCATGTTACCTCTGATTCCATTTCTTTGTTTTAAAGAGTAAAATATGAACCAGATGCAAAGGAATGCAGAGGTGGAATTTCTCATGCTCCTTTGAGAACCTCCATTAATTCCCTTTTGCGTGGCAGTGGGAATGTTTGGTGCTTTAGAAATAGTCTAACAGGGGGGCGGAGCAAGATGGTGGAGGAGTAGGAGACCTGGATTTCGTCTCCTCTCA
>NW_027757073.1:0-4204 GCF_054177405.1 Leptonychotes weddellii | reverse complement strand
ATTTATTCATTTGAGACACAGAGATACAGAGAGAGAGAGATACAGAGAGAGCATGAGCAGGACGAGAGGCAGAGGGAGAGGGAGAAGCAGGCTCCCTGCTGAGCCAGGAGCCCGATGTGGGGCTCGATCCCAGGACCCTGGGATCATGACCTGAGCTGAAGGCAGACGTTTAACCATCTGAGCCACCCAGGCGCCCCTCTATTCATTTACTTTTAATCTGTATGTATCTATAAATTTATAGTGGTTTTCTTATAGACAACATATATTTGCATCTTTTTTTTTTTTAACCATTTATTTGTCTTAGAGAGTGCAGGGGGGAGGGGCAGAGGGAGAGAGAATCTTAAGCGGACTCTGCACTGAGCATGTAGCCTGACGTGGGGCTTGATTTCACGACCCTGAGATTACCACCTGAGCCAAAACCAAGAGTCAAGCACTTAACCAACTGCACCACCCAAATGCCCCTGTGTCTTGTTTTTTGATCCACTCTGACAATCCTGTCTTTTAATTGGTGCATTTGGACCATCTATACTCAGAGTGCTTATTGGTATAATTGGATTAATATGTACCATATTTGTTACTGTTTTCTATTTATTCCCCTTGTTTATTCTTTTTATTTTTGTCTTCCAGTATTTCTCTGTTTTTTTGTGGTTTTAATTGAGCATTTTTAATTGAGATACAATTGACATACATTATTAGTTTCACGTTTATAACATAATATTTTGATATTTGTATATATTACAAAATGATCACCACAATAAGTCTACTATTCTCCACTGATGATGTACCTCCATTTTACTGACAGCTCATTTCTTTTTTTTTATTTTAATATATTTATTTCACTCAATATATCCAAAAATTATAATTTCAGCATATAATCCACCTAAAAATATCAATTATATTGTCCCTTTTTTGGGGGGAATACCAATTCTTTTAAACCTGGTGTGTATGTTGTACTTAGATCACCTTCCATTTGGACATGCCACACATTTCAAGCACTCAGTTGCCTAGTGGCCATCTACTGGACAATCAGTTCTAAGGACTTTGACAGCTCATTTCTCAGTAAACATCCTCAACAATAAAGCACAGGTGGTTGTCCTTTTATACAGTCTTTGGGTTCTTAGTTATTTTGGATCTGATATCATGTCCACCCATACATTATTTGAGTTAATATTGCAGATAAAATAAATGTCAAATCCTCAAGCATCCCTCAGGACATAAAGACAAAGAAAGACCATAGAAAGAGTAGTTAAACCTTTCTTTCCACTTTACTTACGTTTATTGCTATTTGGTTTATATTCTATCTCCCTTGACATTTCCAAAATAGTATATGACACGATGACGTTAGTAGTATATGGCATTCTTACAAGCTTTCCTGACATAGAAAACTTTGAACTTAAAACATGCATTGAAATCTTCAGCTGAATTTGAGTTTAATGTTATAGTGGTTAGATGCTGAGTATCTTAAATATAGATTCTAATTTTAGTTTTCTCGTTTGTTTAGTTTGAGATACTAAACAAGTTTGAGATTTGTTTACTTTGTTTGTTTAGTTTGAGATACTGGAGATACTCTCCAGTATGAGAGCTATGCTGTTTATTATATTCCTTTCACTTTTTTTTCTGGGTGTCCTAAGGCTCATAGTTATATTTGGAACTCTGTGAAAAACATAGGGTGGCCCTTTTGGTAGCCAGATTTTCCTATGGTCTTGATTTTCTATTGCAGTTAAAATCATATTTTAATGTCTTTCATTTTAAGCTACTTCAGATTATTTGGTAATTATCCAATATATAAATGTATAATAAAAAATAAAGATAAGCAAGATTTGTGGATTTGATTTTTTTTCTTTTTTTAATTTAAATTCAATTAGTCAACATATAGTACATCATTAGTTTTTGATGTAGTGTTCAATGATTTGTTAGTTGCATATAACACTTAGTGCTCATCATATCAGGTGCCCTGATTAATGCCCATCACCCAGTTACCCCATCACTCCACCCACCTCCCCCCCAGCAACCCTCAGTTTGTTTTCCAGAGTCAAGAGTCTCTCATGGTTTGTCTACCTCTCTGATTTCTTCCAATTCAGTTTTCCCTTCCTTCCCCTATGATCCTCTATGCTATTACTTATATTCCACATATGAGTGAAACAATATGATAATTGTCTTTCTCTGATTGACTTATTTCACTTAGCATAATACCCTCCAGTTCCATCCATGTCAATGTAAATTGTAGCTATCCATCCTTTCTGATGGCTGAGTAATATTCCATTCTTTATCCATTCATCTGTTGAAGGACATCTTGGCTCCTTCCACAGTTTGGCTATTGTGAACACTGGGGTGCACGTGCCCCCTCTTTTCACTACATCTGTATTTTTGGGGTAAATACCCAGTAGTGCAATTGCTGGGTCATAGGGTAGCTCTATTTTTAACTTCTTAAAGAACCTCCATACTGTTTTCCAGAGTGACTGTACCAGCTTGCATTCCCACCAACAGTGTAAGAGGGTTCCCCTTTCTCTACATCCTGGCCAACATTTGTTGCTTCCTATCTTGTTAATTTTAGCCATTCTATCTGGTATAAGGTGGTATCTCATTGTGGTTTTGATTTGTATTTCCCTAATGACAAGTGATGTGGAGCATTTTTTTCATGTGTTTGTTGGCGATTTGTATTTTTTCTTTGGAGAAGTGTCTGTTCATGTCTTCTGCCCATTTCTTTTTTTTTTTTTAAAGATGTTATTTATTTATTTGTCAGAGAGATAGGTAGAGAGTGAGCACAAGTAGGGGGAGTGGAAGGCAGAGGGAGAAGCAGGCTTCCCACTGAGCAAGGAGCCCAATGTGGGACTTGATCCCAGGACCCTGGGATCATGACCTGAGCTGAAGGCAGACACTTAACCGACTGAGCCACCCAGGCATCCCTCTTCTGCCCATTTTTTGACTGGATTATTTGTTTTTTGGGTGTTGAGTTTGGTAAATTCTTTATAAATCTTAGGTACCAGCCCTTCATCTGATACGTCATTTACAAGTATCTTTTCCCATTCCATAGGTTGCCTTTTAGTTTTGTTGACTGTTTCTTTTGCTGTGCAGAAGCTTTTTATCTTGATGAAGTCCCAATAGTATATTTTTGCTTTTGTTTCCCTTGCCTTTAGAGATGTGTCTTGCAAGAAGTTGTTGCGGCTGAGGTCAAAGAGGTTACTGCTTGTGTTCTCCTCTAGGATTTTGAAGGATTCCTGTCTCATATTGAGGTCTTTCATCCATTTTGAGTTTATCTTTGTATATGGTGTAAGAGAATGTGGTCCAATTTCATTCTTCTGCATGTGGCTGTCCAGTTCTCCCAGCACCATTTATTGAAGAGACGGTCTTTTTTCCATTGGATATTCTTTCCTGCTTTGTCGACAATTAGTTGACCACAGAGTTGAGGGTCCATTTCTGGGTTCTCTGCTCGGTTCCATTGACCTGTGGGTCTGTTTTTGTGCCAGTACCATGCTGTATTGATGATCACAGCTTTGTAATATAGCTTGAAGTCAGGCATTGTGATGCGCCCCCAGCTTTGGTTTTCTTTTTCAACATTCCCTTGGTATTTCGGGGTCTTTTCTGGTTCCATATAAATTTTAGGATTGTTTGTTCCAGCTTTGTGAAAAATGTCAGTGGTATTTTGATAGGGATTGCTTTGAATGTGTAGATTGCTCTGGGCAGGATAGACATTTTAACAATGTTTATTCTTATCATCCATGAGCATGGAATATTTTTCCATCTCTTTGTGTCTTCCTCAATTTCTTTCATAAGTGTCCTGTAGTTTTTAGAGTACAGATACTTTTCCTCTTTCATTAGGTTTATTCTTAGGTATCTTATGGTTTTGGGTACAATTGTAAATGGTATTGATTCCTTAATATCTCTTTCTTCAGTCATATTTTTAGTATATAGAAATGCAGCTGATTTCTGTGCCTTGATTTTGTATCCTGCCATGTTGCTGAATTACTGTGAGTTCTAGCAGTTTTGGGGTGGAGTCTTTTGGGTTTTTCACATAAAGTATCATGTCTGTGAAGAGTGAGAGTTTGACTTCTTTGCCAATTTGATGTCTGATTGCTGAGGCTAGGACTTCTAGTACTATGTTGAATACTAGTGGTGAGAGTGGGCATCCCTGTTGTGTTCCTGACCTTAAGGGAAAAGCTCTCAGTTTTTCCCCATTGAGGATGAAATTCCATGTGGGCTTTTC
>NW_027757072.1:0-300 GCF_054177405.1 Leptonychotes weddellii | reverse complement strand
GTCGTTAAGCGTCTGCCTTTGGCTCAGGTCATGGTCCCAGGGTCCTGGGATCGAGCCCTGCATCGGGCTCCCCGCTCAGCAGAGAGCCTGCTTCTCCCTCTCCCACTCCCCCTGCTTGTGTTCCCTCTTTGGCTGTCTCTCTCTCTCAAATAAATAAATAAAATCTTTAAAAATAAAAAAATAAAATCAGCATGTATTACACTTTCTCTTTTTTGTATTACACTTTCAATCAGATAAGTACATTATATTTTTATTTTTTATTTTTTTAAAAGATTTTATTTATTTATTTGACAGAGAGCG
>NW_027757071.1:0-300 GCF_054177405.1 Leptonychotes weddellii | reverse complement strand
TATACTTGTAAATCAGGACCTCTTTAGGAAACTCTTCAAAACTATGGATCCCCTTTGCAGAAAAACACACCCTTGCATACAACACTCATAATTTTGTCCTCATGTAATACAAGAAACTACAATGATGAGGATTGGCAAAAGGTCTTTGACATAGCAACACACATATATCTAATCTATAATTGATTTGATTTTTTTTTTTAAAGATTTTATTTATTTATTTGAGAGAGAGGATGAGAGGAGAGAGAGAGCACATGAGAGGGGGGAGGGTCAGAGGGAGAAGCAGACTCCCTGCCGAGCAGG
>NW_027757070.1:0-300 GCF_054177405.1 Leptonychotes weddellii | reverse complement strand
ATGAAAGCTTTGTCTCCTTACAAGACGTGTGAGGTGATGGAGCCTGGAAGAGCAGTGTTCAGACACATTTAGGACTCAAAGCAAAACAGCCTGAAGGGTGACAGAGGAAGAGATTAGGAAGGAAGGAAAGTTCAAGAACATGGACCCAGCATAGCAGACATGGGATTCACCCCTGTCCTGTCATCATTAGCATGACGCACGCTGTCCCTGAGCACCAGAAGTTCAAGGCCATGAGGCCATGGAGCCGTGGTCAAGAGTCTTGGCTGGAAACAGACCTTGAGCTTCCCATGTCTCCTTTTT
>NW_027757069.1:0-300 GCF_054177405.1 Leptonychotes weddellii | reverse complement strand
TTCTTTTTCATTCATCTCAAGGTATTTAATAATTTGCCCTGTGATTTCTTCTTCGACCCGTTGGTTCAAATCTTCCTTTCGATTTTCTATCAAGCTTTTCTATCTGTGATTGAAAGGATGGTATTGAAATCTACAACTATTATTGTCAAATTGCCTATTCTTCAGTTTTTGCCTTTTTTTTTCTTCTTGTATGTTGGGGATTGATTGTTGGGTGCATGTATGTTTAAAATGTTATCTTCCTGCTGGATTTATCCTTTTATGATTACAAAATGTCATTCTTTGACTCTTGTAACAGTGTTT
>NW_027757068.1:0-300 GCF_054177405.1 Leptonychotes weddellii | reverse complement strand
TCCCATGTAGGCTGATAAGCAACCAGCTGGGGATGACAACACCTTGTCTTTGAGACTTCCTGCGAGTCGGGGGCCATGGAAGCACTCACGGTCACAGGGGTCTTGAGTGCCCAAGTACCCGTCAGAGCACGGCAGGTGCTTCCTGCAGAAAATGGCAGGACGGTTTGAGGGGAGACCACACACTTCCTTCTCGGGCGGGCGGGCAGGCGGGGCGGCGGCTGCTCCTTTCGGCCCCACGGTCTGTGCAGGGACTGCAGCTGGCAGAGGGAAGGCCCACATGGGGCCGGATGCAGACCCAGC
>NW_027757067.1:0-300 GCF_054177405.1 Leptonychotes weddellii | reverse complement strand
TTCCCCACGGCAGCCCTTCCCGACGGAGGCAGACCACCCGCCATCCTCCCCAGCACGACCTTGCGGCCACCCTTCCCACCGGCCCTCCCCGTCCCTCCCACTCCCAGTCCTGGAAGGAGCGCACAGACGCTCAGTGGCTTCCCCAGGAGCTCGCTGGGAGCTGGAGCATTCGGTGTGTCCCTGTGGAGAGGCTGTAGGCGGTGCATGGGACTCTGAACTTTCTCTTGTGCCTGGACCAAGACGCAACCGTAGACTGACTGCCAGTCCTGGTTCCTTCTGACCTGCGGTCTCCGTCCTGGC
>NW_027757066.1:0-300 GCF_054177405.1 Leptonychotes weddellii | reverse complement strand
TCCACAAATGAAATAAGTTATAAAGATTGGAAAAGAAAAGAAAAATCTTACTATTTTACCAAGCATATTATTTTCTACTTGGAAAGTTAAAAATAAGCTATAGAATCATATTAAAACTAATAAGAGAATTGTACCCGGCGTACAAAATCAATGTACATTAATCAACAGTATTTGTAAACACTAGCACAAACAACTGGAAAACATGATTTTTAAAAGATATAATCTAATAGCTCAAAAACTGTACATAAGAATACATATAACTGAAAGACTTTTATGTCAAATAAAAAATATTGAGAGGTA
>NW_027757065.1:0-300 GCF_054177405.1 Leptonychotes weddellii | reverse complement strand
TTTCCTGGAGTCCAGAGTTATACATGGTTTGTCTCCCTCTCTGATTTCTTCCCATTCAGTTTTCCCTCCCTTCCCCTATGGTCCTCTGCGCTTATGTTCCTCATATGAGTGAAACCATATGATAATTGTCTTTGTCTGCTTGACTTCTTTCACTTAGCATAATTCCCTCCAGTTACATCCATGTTGATGCAAATGGAAGACTCTATATTTTAAAGATGCTAATTTTCCCTAACTTGATCTCTGATTCAAAGTAATGCCAGTAAACTTTTTTAAATGAAAATCGACAAATGAATTTTAAAT
>NW_027757064.1:0-300 GCF_054177405.1 Leptonychotes weddellii | reverse complement strand
TACAACACCATTGGCCATATTCCCTATGCTGTGCCTTTTTTTTTTTTCACGTTAACATTCTTAGTTTATTGATCCTCTCATGAAAAATCTGCACAACCAGGTAAAGCCACTGCAGCATCTTTACTCCTTCTTTTTGCCAGCACCAACATTGGCTTTTGCAGTCCCCCTGACTTTCTTCATTCTGTTCTTGCGTTCCTTTCGCTGTTTTCTTGATGTCTTTTTCTTCTCATACAGGCCATGTCTTGCAAGTCTGTGTTTGGGTTCATTTTTCTTTGCATAATCCAAGGAATCATATATCAT
>NW_027757063.1:0-300 GCF_054177405.1 Leptonychotes weddellii | reverse complement strand
ATGTAGAAGCTGTACCAAAGAAAAAAGCATGAGGCTCCTGAATATTGCAAACTGTCTATACAAGATTTCTTAGGTGTTTTCATGAAAAAGTAACTTTCAAGAGAGCCATTATAATGGATATATCAGCAGAAAATATGATATCTACTTCAAACCTTTCCCTTCTACCATTTTCCAATGTAGCTGCAAAAAAGAAAAAAAAACTGAAATATAACTTTTCAAAGTATTAGCTTATGAATAAAAAAATTGAGTGGTGCACTTTATGCATTTGGATTTTTAAACTGATTCCATGATAATTCCACT
>NW_027757062.1:0-4204 GCF_054177405.1 Leptonychotes weddellii | reverse complement strand
GCTCAGGTCATGATCCCAGGGTCCTGGGATCGAGCCCCACATGGGGCTCCCTGCTCAGCCGGAAGCCTGCTTCTCCCTCTCCCACTCCCCCTGCTTGTGTTCCCTCTTATGCTCTCTCTCTGTCTCTCTGTCAATTAAATAAATAAATAAAATCTTAAAAAAAATAAAATAAAACCGTTTCACTTCCGGTAGAAAATAATTTTCAATGGTTATATTGTGTGGAGAAATTCCAAATCCCATTTAGAATTCTTCCAACCAATTTATGGTGGTTTAATGAACAGTTGTGTTTCTTATAATCTTTTATAAAAAAAAAAATAGGACAGGTCCTCATTCTAGTCAGTCATTTTTACCTTTGCTGAGATTTCTGTGGGATATGCTCAACAGATATGTGGGCAAGGATGAGGGTGAGGGTGAGCCCCACAGACTATCTGGAGGTCTGAGAGGCTGCCTCCAATATTCTCAAGGAGGGAAAAGATTGGTCTGGCTGTCCACGATCCTAATGCAGAAGTCTGTGGTGGAGGTTGGAGGCAGGCAGATGCCATTTGGCCTAACTTTGATACACAGTAAGTGCAAAGTAAAAATTACTCTTTTCCTCTCCCTCCTTTCCTCCTTCCTTCCTTATTGTCTTTCTCTATTTTTCCTCCCTTTCCTCTCTCCCTCCCTTTCTTCTCTTCTCAATTCCTTCCCTTTTCCTTTCCTTTATATGCCCTTACAGTGCAGGAATGAATGCTAGTGAAACATTCTCAATTTTTGTTTTCAGGAAAAAAAACAAACAAACATTGCTCATTTCATAAAATTCATATACAAAATAGATACAGAAGGATCATAACAATATATAAATGTAGTGATTTTGTTACAGAATAGCTGAATGAGCTTTCATCACTTATAAGAAAATTTAATATATTGAAATATTTCCAAATTGGCTTGATCTTCTAACTTCTGACAAAAAAATGTTCAGTTCCCTCTGAGTAACCTCCTTCCCCTAGGTCCCTCCCTGTCTTCAACAAACACACTGTTCCCTTTCCCTTAGAGTAGCATAAATTGTTTTCAGTGCAAAGGGAGGTGGTGATAAGATTCCAAAAGTGGAAGAAAGTGAAGTTTCCCTTGTTCTTTCTTTGCTCATGCTCTTTGAAAACACCTCTTTGCTGCATGTCAGATAAGAGTGTTGAACACATAAATTCATTAGCAAGGCACAGAGCAGCTTCCCCTGTCTGTGTCCTTCCACAGGGCTCAGATTTCATTCTGTGCCAAGAGTCATACATCACACTCAACAGTGTGTCTCCAGAGCCAACTGAGGAAAGTGCAGAAAAACTACTGTTAACTAGGGAGTAATTACATTCAGCCTAAATTAATTATTAGTCACTCAGGACTGGTGAGCAAGGGCCACACAGATGGCCTCTGACTCAGTTCCCACCTTTGAGGAAAGAAATATTCCAATTTGGTGCACATGACCGCATAAGATAACAAGAAGCAGGTTATTTCTGGTCTACTGGTCTTGAATTTACCATATTTGCTAATATGACATGGGCTTATTTGCGTTAACACTGTAGGTACATTGTATTTTTTTTGGGAAAAACATGAATGATAGTCACTTGGGATGGGGGTCATTTCACGGCAGTCAGCATTAGGACCAGCAAAGTTAAGCCAGGGACCTTTAAAATGCAATTCAGTCAAAAGAACAGGTCATGGATCAATGAGCAGGTGATGGAAGGTGTTCGTGAGGAATTTAGATTAGCACAAAATTCAAACAAACCACAAGAAACAGGGAAGAGAGAAAGCATAGCAAACTGGAGGGCAGGAAACCATTGTCACAGCAAGGTGAAGAGGAAGACACTGATAATTCCTGGATTTTATGCTCCATGTGGGCAAGGACTATGATTTCTCATTTATTCTGTAGCCTCAGAAGCCAGGACAGTTGACACACCCTGCATGACAATGAGGTTTTATTGAATTAATCAGTCAATTTGATCTGTTGTTCATTTGTGAATTACCATGCTTTTGCTAGAGATCTACATAGAATAAATTCAATTCAATAAATAGAACACCTACTATGTACTAGGCACTAAGCTAGATACTAGAAAAAACATAAGCCATAGCTCCTGTCCTCAAGGAATTTGCAGTGTAGTGTTTGAGACAGACACTAGTCTCTGTGGTAGCTGCAGTACTAGAAATATGAAGATGCTAAACAGAACAAAGAAATTCCCGATTGGCTCTGCCAGAAGCAGTTATAAAGTATAGATAGGAATCTACCAGATAGTACAAATTGGGGAAAGCACAGTAGGAAGAAGAAATAGCATGTATGAAGGCAGAGAGAAATAAGCCACATAGCAAGCTCAGAGAAGAGGCAGTTCATTATTACTAGAGAAAACTGGAGAGACATTCATGGGCCAGATCAGCAAGGGCCTTGAATGCCCATTTAAGGAGCTTGAGCATGGGCATGGGTAGCGGAGAACCCTAGGAGGGCTGAAAACAGAGAAGTGTCAGATTTGCATTCTAGTAAGACAGTACACCTAGTAGGTATATAAAAGACTAGAAAGGGAGAAAATTGGAGACAGGAAGGTCAGGAAATGAACACAAAAGTCCACATAAGAGATGGAAAGACACAGAACTGAGACAATGGTAATGAAAGTGACCAGGAAGGGCTACTTTCAAGAGATATCTGAGAGATGGGATAGCTAAGATTGATGGTTAATTGGATATGTTCAGGGATGAAGAAAGTTAAGATTATAAATATCTTTGAGTTTTAGGCTTGGAAGACTGGGTAGATGTTAAATTACCACGGGGGATACAGAATATTGGGTAAAATAGTTGCAGAGGTGGGGGAAATGGGAAGATAGAGAGTTGTTTGAGGATATGTTGATTTTGACTGCTCATGGGACATTTAGGTGAAAAATTTTAATAGGCAGTGGATTTTAAGGCAAGGTCTATGGTAGAAACACAATTTTTACCTATAGGTAAAAATTAAAGGTGAGAGGAGGAATGAATCATCCAGGAAGAGACAGGGGCTAAGAAAAGAAAATTATTAAAGATAAATCTTGCTGAATACTTACATTTAAGTGAAGAAGGAAGAATTAGTGAAGAAGAGCGAGATGAAACAGAGAGGTGGGAGCAAGTGTGGTATGGAGTAGCAGATGCCTAGGGAAGAAAGAATTTCAAGGAGAAAGAAGTGACATAATGAAGTTTGAAGAGGATGGAAAAAAACAAATAAGAACTGAATGTAGTCTATCATATTAAATAATTACGGAATGATAGGATTCGACAAGAGACAAGGTTAATGGCCACTTAGAAAATAAACATACATTAACTTGTGGGGTATATTATTATTATTATTATTATTTTATTTATTTATTTTTTTTAAAGATTTTATTTATTTGATAGACAGAGAGAGAGAGAGAGAGAGAGCACAAGCAAGGGGAGTGGCAGGCAGAGGGAGAGGGAGAAGCAGGTTCTCCGCTGAGCAAGGAGCCTGATGTAGGGCTCGATCCCAGGACCCTGGGATCATGACCTGAGCTGAAGGCAGCCACTTAACTGACTGAGCCACTCAGGTGCTCTGGGGTCTATTATTTTTGAAGAAGATTGATTGAAGAGGAAAACAGAGAAATAGGTATTTAGCAAGAGGAGGTTAATGCTTCATAGAAAACTTTTTGTTTGCTTTTGAATGAAAGAGAAATGAACCTGTTGGTAGCATGAAAGCAAGGCTATAGAGAAGAACAGAAGAGAGAGAATAATAAAGTGATATTCCAGAGATGGGGAGGAGGAGGAGATCATTGTTTTTTGAATTGCTTTGAAAGGGAAGGGTTTTTTTCCTCTTTCTGAGTCTCAGAGTGAGGGGGAACATTCGAATGCACTTCTGTTTGATGATAATGTAAATCAAACGTAAACCAAAGAGGGAGGAGCAAGATGGTGGAGGAATAGGAGACCTAAATTTCGTCTGGTCCCAGGAATTCAGCTAGATAGTTATCAAACCATTCTGAACACCTACAAACTCAACAGGAGATTGAAGAAAAGAATAGCAGCAACTTTATAAACAGAAAAGCGACCACTTTCTGGAAGGTAGGATGTGCAGAGAAGTGAATCCAAGGTGATATTCGGGAAGATAGACTGTGGGGGGAGGGGGCCTCCATCAGCCGCTACTGGCAAGTGCTAGAGCAGCAGAGCACAAAATCAGAACTTTTAGAAGTCTGCTCCGCTGAGGGATGTCGCT
>NW_027757061.1:0-300 GCF_054177405.1 Leptonychotes weddellii | reverse complement strand
TCCCTGCTCGGCAGGGAGCCTGCTTCTCCCTCTGACCCTCCCCCCTCTCATGTGCTCTCTCTCTCTCATTCTCTCTGTCTCAAATAAATAAATAAAATCTTAAAAAAAAAAAAAAAAAAAGAACTGTTGGGGGCAACTTCAGGGATCAGCCCACAGTTCCTGCCTGCTAAACTCCCCTCCTCGTCACAAGAAACCTACCCTGCTGGCAGAAGCTTGAGGCTGTAGAAGGGTGGTGGGTCTTCCTTCACTTCAGCTCCAAACACCAGCATCTACACAGCTTCTGTCTGGAGCAACTTTCAT
>NW_027757060.1:0-300 GCF_054177405.1 Leptonychotes weddellii | reverse complement strand
TCTTGTCATTGCCAGCCCAACCTCCTCCCCACAGGGAAGCACTGCTACACTTATATATGAATCAGTTCTTTCCCTGCTTCCCCACTCCCACCAATGCAGGAAGGAACAGATCTTGAGTCTCCTGGGAGAAATAAGGAGGCAGCCTCTACAAGTCTCTGAACCTGCCACTTGGCCTTCCTAATGAAGACCAAATGTGCCCCTGTGACCCCAGGAAAATAGCCTAGTTTAGGCTCTGATCCAGGACCAATGGAAGTTCTAGGGGAAAAAGCTCAAGAGAAGAGCCCCTTCTCATAGCCTGGG
>NW_027757059.1:0-300 GCF_054177405.1 Leptonychotes weddellii | reverse complement strand
GGAGTGACTGACTGCTTTTCTCTGGGGGCTCACTGAGGAGTGGGGCCCCCAGTTCTCGGCTCCTCCGGAGCAGAGATTGGGAGGCTGCCATTTTCACTCTCGTCCTCCAAAGCTGCACGGAAAGCTTGCAGGGAACAAAAGCTCCGAGAGCAAACCCGAGCAGGTTACTTAGCCCAGACTGGAAAGGGCGGGGCGATTCTGCCTCCAGCAAAGACATTTGGGAACCACGGCAACAGGCCCCTCCCCCAGAATATCAGCAAGAACAGCCAGCCAAGACCAAGTTTACTGATCAATGAGAAT
>NW_027757058.1:0-300 GCF_054177405.1 Leptonychotes weddellii | reverse complement strand
TTCATGGAGGATATATACTGTATGGCCATGGTGGTGACAGAGGGAAGCTTTTTATTTTTCTTTTATTTATTCATTTTATTTATTTATTTATTTATTTTTAAGATTTTATTTATTCATTTGAGACACAGAGATACACAGAGAGAGAGAGCATGAGCAGGGAGAGAGGGAGAGGGAGAAGCAGGCTCCCCGCTGAGCCAGGTGCCCGATGTGGGGCTTGATCCCAGGACCCTGGGATCATGACCCGAGCCAAAGGCAGACGCTTAACCATCTGAGCCACCCAGGCGCCCCAGGAAAGCTTTT
>NW_027757057.1:0-300 GCF_054177405.1 Leptonychotes weddellii | reverse complement strand
GACAGCTCTGTGGTCAGGGAGGCAGCCTGAGGACCCAGGAAATGTGGAGGAAAGCCCTGAGTGTCTTTGTTTCATCTGAGGGTGGGCTGGGGTGAGTCACGGAGGAAGGGGGGAAGCAGAGCTCAACTGAAGGTGGAAATGACAAGAGAATCCTACAGTCCAGCACTTATTCTGTGCACCCCTGGGACAGGGGCCGGGTAGCCTGAGGGTAACTCTTCTGTCGAGGCCACTGACACTGAGAGCTGGGGCTCAAGGACGGGGTGGGGGATGGGCTCTCCTCTTTGTGATCACTCTACTTGG
>NW_027757056.1:0-300 GCF_054177405.1 Leptonychotes weddellii | reverse complement strand
GCTGCAGAGGCTGTCCCCAGGCTAGCAATCCAGCCTCTCCAAAGGAAAGCACGCCTCCAAGGGAGGGGAGCGGGGTGGAGCGGGGAGGGGGCCTACCCAGTTGGGTTCAGGTAAGGGGCTGAACTCAAGCAGCGTCCTACCTGTCTAAACTGTTATATGAGGCAGTCCCTTGGGAAAGCCTGCAAGCAGAATGGGGAGGCGGTGTCTGGGCCTGGCTCCCCTGCACCCAGCGTGATTCCAGAGCTGCCACGCATCTGGGGCCAGCCCGGGCCGGTGCTCAGGCATCTCCCAGCCACTCTG
>NW_027757055.1:0-300 GCF_054177405.1 Leptonychotes weddellii | reverse complement strand
TGAACAAATACATATGTTAAAAAAGAATAAATTTTCAAGTTACACAATAATATAGGAACACATAAGCACATACAGTGTGTTCCTTTCAGCCCCAACTCAGCCCTAAATTCTATGAACACTAACTGCCCTTTTACAAACACAAAGTGCAAAACCTGCCTCCGGCTTCTCTAGGACAAAGAGAAATGAATGGACTTGGCACTAGAACTTGCAGTGGCCACAGAAGCAGAGACAGACCTGGCTGAAATTCTGGCTCGGGCTCTCTCTTCTTCATCTTGCAAAGCCTCCTCATACTGAGATGGG
>NW_027757054.1:0-300 GCF_054177405.1 Leptonychotes weddellii | reverse complement strand
CTCCCTGCTCCACGGGAAGCCTGCTTCTCCCTCTCCCACTCCCCCTTGCTTGTGTTCCCTCTCTCACTGTGTCTCTCTCTGTCAAATAAATAAAATCTTTAAAAAAAAAAAAAAAAGAATGCTTTGGTTCATTTGTTTCTGTTTGTATTAAATTTGGGGATTTTTGGGGCGCCTGGGTGGCTCAGTTGTTAGACGTCTAACTTCGGCTCAGGTCGTAGTCCCAGGGTCCTGGGATCCAGCCCCGCATCCGGCTCCCTGCTCCGCAGGAGGCCTGCTTCTCCCTCTTCCACTCCCCCTGCT
>NW_027757053.1:0-300 GCF_054177405.1 Leptonychotes weddellii | reverse complement strand
ATGGCAGGTGCTGGCTTATGTCTTAACAGGGTCACCCTGGCTCTTGGGGTGAGAATGGAATGAGAGGGGAAGGGAAGAGCGGGGAGAGCAGTTAGGAAGCACTAATCCGGGGAGAGAGGGTGGTACTTGGA
The DNA here is from genome assembly GCF_054177405.1 of Leptonychotes weddellii. Taxonomy (NCBI): domain Eukaryota; kingdom Metazoa; phylum Chordata; class Mammalia; order Carnivora; family Phocidae; genus Leptonychotes; species Leptonychotes weddellii. The sequence continues at coordinate 169 of NW_027757053.1, read as the reverse complement.
CCAGGGTGGTACAGTGGAGGTAGTAAGAGAAGGTGGGGCTCTGGGGCGCCTGGGTGGCTCAGATGGTTAAGCGTCTGCCTTCAGCTCAGGTCATGATCCCGGGGTCCTGGGATCGAGCCCCGCATCGGGCTCCTGGCTCAGCGGGGAGTCCGCTTCTCCCTCTCGCTCT
>NW_027757052.1:0-300 GCF_054177405.1 Leptonychotes weddellii | reverse complement strand
TCACACACACATCCCTCCATATGGACATGCCCTTCCCTCCCCCCAACAGCACACAGAGGCCGCAGCTACAAAGGCAGGCCGAGTCCCTGATCCGCCATCTCTCACCATGTCCCTCCCTCTCGTTCATGTTCTATCCCGGGAACCTGCTGCCACCGTCCAGACCAATGACAAATTGTAGCAGCAAGAACCGGAGTGTTACTTTATGAGGCAGTGAACAGGCTGCCCTGCCACTGGCCCTCCAAGGATTCCCAAATTACCACTGTGAACATGTGTCTTCTTTCAACGTGTTTCCTGTGGATT
>NW_027757051.1:0-4204 GCF_054177405.1 Leptonychotes weddellii | reverse complement strand
TTTGCCTTTCTAGTTCAAATGTAGGCTTTTTGAGAGCCAGGATTATTTGCTGTAAATTTTTGAATAGTACCTTAAGTACTTAATAGCATACTGCTAAGAACATAATGAGTGTTCTGTAAGTACTCGGTTCTTTGAACTAAAGTGAACTGAGTTCTATTTTTGGAGCAAATTCATCCCTTTGGAACTTGATTGTTTGCCCTGTATGGGCCTTCCATGGATTCACAGAATCTCAGAGCTGACACATAACTTGGAAGTTATCTACTATGGCATCCAGCCCAACGGCAGGAGATCCTCTTTAGCAGTGGTTCTCAAAGTGTGGTCCCCGGATTAGCGACACCAGCAGCACCTGGGAATTTGTTAGAAAAGCAGATTGTATGGCTCTGCCCTAAACCTGCTGAATCAGAAGCTCTGGGAGAGAGCTGAGTGATCTGTGGCGTAACAAGCTTCCCAGGTTTCTGATGCAGAGAAAGTTTGAGAACTGCTCGATTGCAATCTTGGCGGAATGATCTCTTTCTTGGACATGCCCGCTAATGAGTTTCACCATATTATCAGATTGTCACTCCATTTTCATATCATTTTAATTATTACAAAATTTCTTCTTATTTTGAGCCAAAATCTGCAGTGATTCCTATACATTGCCTGCTTCTGTATTCTGGAGTTTAACAGAATGAGGAGTAATATACTAAATTTTTCTCTATACAGATAAAGATAGGCATAATTTATGAAATACAAATGGGGCATTAGAGTGATGGGGGTAGGGTGGACAGCAACATCCTGGGTTGCAACTCACCATGGGTGATTTGGAACTTGGCCCAATCCCCTAAGGACTGCCTAGGACCAGATCAAGGCTCCAACATCACAGCCAGGATTAAATTACTGTCTTCATAGACTTTTCTTTCTTCTCTTCCACTCGATTTCAGTGTCTCTAACAAAACAGTAGATGGGGAACTCTCAGGGGGATTTCCCCACCACCTGCCACAAACACGAAGAAACCAACACTTGACCTTACATAAAGGGGAGCCTCAATTTCAAGCAGAGAAACTTGTCTTAATGCTCTTCACCTGTGTTTTGTAGACTCTTATATTCTAAATGGTGGAAAAGAATCTTAGGGGTCATCTAGTACATCTTCTACATGTGAAAATAGAGGCCCAGATAACCAAACTGGCCCTTGATCCTGGGATATGTGGCTCTAATCAGTTTTATTTTCAGGCTATCCCTTACTATCAAGACTTTCAAGACACATCTCCAAAGGCAAGGGAAACAAAAGCAAAAATGAACTTTTGGGACTTCACCAAGCTAAAAAGCTTTTGCACAGAGAAAGAAACAGTCAACAAAACTAAGAGGCAACCCATGGAATGGGAAAAGATATTTGCAAATGATATTTCGGATAAAGGGCTGGTATCCAAAATCTATAAAGAACTTATCAAACTGAACAGCCAAAAAGCAAATAATCCAGTCAAGAAATGGGCAGAAGACATGAACAGACACTTCTCCAAAGAAGATATATGGACACATGAAAAAATGTTCAACATCACTCGGCATCAGGGAAATGCAAATCAGAACCACAATGAGATACCACCAATGAGTGTTCCCTGAGGCCAGGCCCCACAGCACCCACCAGTTAGAATGGCTAAAATTAACAAGGCAGGAAACAACAAATGTTGGTGAGGATGTGGAGAAAGGGAACCCTCTTACACTGTTGGTGCGAATGCAAGGTGGTGCAGCCACTTTGGAAAACAGTATGTAACTGTATTTTTTAACTCAAAAAGTTAAAAATAGAGCTACTCTACAACCCAGCAATTGCACTACTAGGTATTTACCCCAAAGATACAGATGTAGTGAAAAGAAGGGGCATCTCCACCCCAGTGTTCATAGCAGCAATGTCCACAATAGCCAAACTGTGGAAGGAGCTGAGATGCCCTTCAACAGAAGAATGGATAAAGAAGATGTGGTCCATATATACAATGGAATATTACTCAGCCATCAGAAAGGATGAATACCCACAATTTGCATTGACATGGATGGAACTGGAGGGGATTATGCTAAGTGAAGTAAGTCAAGCAGAGAAAGACAATTATCATATGGTTTCACTTATATGTGGAACGTAAGGAATAGCATAGGGGACCATAAGGGAAGGGAGGGAAAACTGAAGGGGGGGGAATTAAAAAACCATGAGAGACTCTTAAGTATGGGAAATAAACTGACGGTTTCAGAGGGGAGAGGGATGTGGGGATGGGGTAACTGGGTTAGGGGTATTAAGGAGGGCACATGTTGTGATGAGCACTGGGTGATATATGCAACTAGTGAATCATTGAACACTACATCAAAAACTAATGATGGACTATATGTTGGCTAACTGAACATAATAAAAAAAAGATTTTCTAAAACAGCTTTCTGGAGATATTAATTCACACACCACAGGATTCACTCATTTAAAGTGTACTGTTAGAGTTGGATCCAGAGCATGAACAGAGAGTGGACCCCAGAGAGCCCTGAGCAGCACCCCCACCACCAAAGAGCTAGTTACACACACCTGGGAGGAGCCACAGTGGCAGAAGCCGGCCCACTCACCGTGACCGCAACCCTGTGCAGTGACAGGGATGCAGGGCAGCTCACAGCCACCGACCATCAGCACTGCTTGGTGACACCCAGCCCCGCACCACCCACAGTGGCCCAGGGAGTGGGTACCAAGAGCCTCACACTGAGGCACCTGCTGGTGGGAACAAGAATGTCACCGCAAGAAAGGTTGTGGAAACAGTAAAATGGTTCCATGTAAGAAACAGATATATCTGGTTTCATCAACAGGAATGATATCAGGGAAGATGTATTTGTACACCAGACTGCCATAAAGAAGAAGAACCTGCGGAAGTACCTTTGCAGAGACTGTGGGGCTTGATGTCCTCAGAGGAACCAATGCTTCAGGCCGTGTTGGTGCCCCAGGGCAAGGCAGGAACTATGCAGAGGAGCGCATCCTAGCCCCGGTTCAGCGTCCTCCCACAAAAGTACCAGAACAGTGAGAGTGGGGAAAGAAGGAGGGGTGGGAGAGTGTTCCCTGAGGCCAGGCCCCACAGCACCCACCCTGCCCAGGCTAGTGAGCCCACCTGCCGGTGCGGGGACCCTACCTCTGGCAACCACTGCACTCCACCCCTCCTGTGCAGGGGGAAGGGATGGAGGGTGCTCACAAGCAGGGTGCAGGAGAGCAAGGTAGACCAGTGAGACAGAATAGGGATGGGGGCGGGGGGAGTTACAGACAGCGATTCTCAGGGGTCGTCCATGCCAAAGACCGCCTAGAGAGGACAGCAATGAAGACATGGGGAATCAAGGAGATAAGACCCAATGGCAATAGTGCTGTGCCTTCAAACGTGAGGGCAGACGCCCAGAAAGCCCCAAACCACAAGATGACAGAGACACCAAAGCAGCCCATCCACCAACTGAGAATTTGTCCACCCCGGAGAGCAGGGCCGAGTAAATGCTGGCTTGCCTTCTCCACCAGCGTGTTTCCTCCTCCAACCAGAAGAAAGGATTATGACCTTCCAGCAATAAGAAATGAATGAAAGTTTTTGTGCCCGTACCGTACTGTCTTGATGATTACAGCTTTGTAATAGAGCTTGAAGTCTGGAATTGTGATGCCGCCAGGTTTGCTTTTATTTTTCAACATTCCTCTGGCTATTCGGGGTCTTTTCTGGTTCCGTATAAATTTTAGGATTATTTGTTCCATTTCTTTGAAAAAAGTGGATGGTATTTTGATAGGGATTGCATTGAATGTGTAGATTGCTCTAGAAATAACAACCAACTCTACAGAAATATAAAAAATTATAAAAGAATATTATGAAAAATCATATGCCAACAAATTGGGCAATCTAGAAGAAATAGATAAATTCCTAGACACATGTAACATCACAGACAGATAGATTAATGGAACAGAATAGAGACCCCAGAAATGGACCCTCAACTCTATGGTCAACTAATCTTCGACAAAGCAGGAAAAAATATCCAATGGAAAAAAGACAGTCTCTTCAATAAATGGTGCTGGGAAAACTGGACAGCCACATGCAGAAGAATGAAACTCGACCATCCTCTAACACCACACACAAAGATAAACTCAAAATGGATGAAAGACCTCAATGTGAGACAGGAATCCATCAAAATCCTAGAGGAGAACATAGGCAGTAACCTCTTTGACACTGGCCACAGTAACTTCTTT
>NW_027757050.1:0-300 GCF_054177405.1 Leptonychotes weddellii | reverse complement strand
GTCCTCATCCCTCCTAAGCCCATTTGCTTTCTGTGGGTGTTGTGAGGGAGCAGCTTAGTGTTGGAGACAGGGGTGGTCTCGGGGGTTATGCTAAGGAGTTGGACCTTCTGTATCATCCAATGGAGCTGAGAGAACGAGCCTGAATTTTCCCTAGAGTGGGATGGGATGGGGGAGGGGAGCTGGTCTGTACTCCAGCCACCTGAGCTGTCAGCGGGGCTGCACTAGATTTGGCTACACACTGAGGTACCCTGCCTCACACCGAGGTACACGTGTTTATGTGCTTTAAATGACTGGCACAGG
>NW_027757049.1:0-300 GCF_054177405.1 Leptonychotes weddellii | reverse complement strand
GTAGTCTACATTTTAGTGGCTATACATCAAAATAGGTAAGTTTTGGATGGCTTTGTTTTTTTTTTTTTTTTTTTTTTAAAGATTTTATTTATTTATTTGACAGACAGAGACAGCGAGAGCAGGAACACAAGCAGGGGGAGTGGGAGAGGGAGAAGCAGGCTTCCTGCTGAGCCGGGAGCCCGATGTGGGACTCGATCCCGGGACTCTGGGATCATGACCTGAGCCGAAGGCAGTCGCTTAACCAACTGAGCCACCCAGGCGCCTGGATGGCTTTGTGCAAAGGGTATAAGAATAGTTTGG
>NW_027757048.1:0-300 GCF_054177405.1 Leptonychotes weddellii | reverse complement strand
ATTTGCCTATTCTGGACATTTCATATAAATGAAATCAAACAATGTATGGCCTTTTGTGTCTGGCTTCTTTAACTTAGCATGTTTTCAAAGTTCATGTTGTGGTAGGTACCTCATCACTTTTTATGACTATATGATATTCCATTGTGTGGATATATTACATTTTGTTTACCTGCTCATCAGTTGATACAGTTGGTAGAAATTTGAGTTGTTTCTACTTTTTATCTATTATAAATCATGCTGCTATGCACATTTGTGTACAGATTTTTGTGTGGACATAAGTTTTTCAGTTCTCTTGACTCT
>NW_027757047.1:0-300 GCF_054177405.1 Leptonychotes weddellii | reverse complement strand
TGGTTTCCAAAAGGAACTTCACGTACGAGTTTAAAGAATTGAAAATAAGGACATTATGATTTAAGTGATTAAAGTATACTAATTAAATCATCTTACAGGCAAAACTCCAAAGTCCTTAGTTTCTTGGTGTAGATAAAACAATTCCATGAAATTTCGTTAAACTACTGAAAGACAGAGCTGTTGGCAACGAAAGTAGTGGACTTGAAGAGAGCTAGTTTGCATTGTATTAATCGGGGAATTAAACAAAATGCGTGAAATGCCAGTGGTTCATAATAGATCTTTCTTTTTTTTTTTTTTTTT
>NW_027757046.1:0-300 GCF_054177405.1 Leptonychotes weddellii | reverse complement strand
GGGTCCTAATACAAAATCATAGCTTCCATAAAATCTAAGAAATTGGCTCTGATGCCATAGAAATTAAATATAAAAGTACAGTGGCTGCTTAATCATTATATCGTTCTCAAATGCTCTTTTGACGTTTTTCTCTTTATCTGAGAATGTCTATTTAAAGACATACAAATACTGAACTACAAGTCTTTTTTTTTTTTTTTTTTTTAAGATTTTCATTTATTTATTTGACAGAGAGAGCGAGAGAGCATAAGCAGGGAGGAGGGGCAGAGGGAGAGGGAGAAGCAGACTCCCTGTGGAACAGGG
>NW_027757045.1:0-300 GCF_054177405.1 Leptonychotes weddellii | reverse complement strand
TTAAAAGCAAAATAAACAGATTCCATTTGAATATGTATTGATTCTATATTCAGTACCATTATCCTGCTTCCTAGTATAGCTTGCACTGGAAAAATAAAATCGCTCTTCAGAAATGTACTTGGTTCAGCACCAGCACACACAGTTGTTCCCTGCTTTTAAACAAAACAAAACAAAAACCTGGTGAGTTTTGAGGGGAACTCGAGGGAAAACAATATGAATTAATTTATTTCAGAAGAAGAGCAGGAATTAGGCAGGTAGAAATATTTATGTTACTAGGACGGAACTGCCACATGATCACTG
>NW_027757044.1:0-300 GCF_054177405.1 Leptonychotes weddellii | reverse complement strand
TGGATTCCTGATGGCCGGACCTTCACAGAGGCTTTGGTTCATGTTGTTTCCAAAGCCAATGTCTCAGAATTTTCTTCAATTCTGTGAGCTACCCTGTCCTACCAATAAATCCTTTCATTACTTATGTCATGTGTCAACAGTTTCTACTACTTACAACCAACTCACACTAAATGATATTACTGAGATACTATCCTAATAGCGATCCATCTGCTCTGAAATCTTTACTATCTAGTATGTGAAAGAATTATTTTTTTTTTAAGATTTATTTGAGAGAGAAAGAGAGAGAGAGTGTATGAGCAT
>NW_027757043.1:0-300 GCF_054177405.1 Leptonychotes weddellii | reverse complement strand
TTCTTTTTCATTCATCTCAAGGTATTTAATAATTTGCCCTGTGATTTCTTCTTCGACCCGTTGGTTCAAATCTTCCTTTCGATTTTCTATCAAGCTTTTCCATCTGTGATTGAAAGGATGGTATTGAAATCTACAACTATTATTGTCAAATTGCCTATTCTTCAGTTTTTGCCTTTTTTTTTCTTCTTGTATGTTGGGGATTGATTGTTGGGTGCATGTATGTTTAAAATGTTATCTTCCTGCTGGATTTATCCTTTTATGATTACAAAATGTCATTCTTTGACTCTTGTAACAGTGTTT
>NW_027757042.1:0-300 GCF_054177405.1 Leptonychotes weddellii | reverse complement strand
GCTGCAGAGGCTGTCCCCAGGCTAGCAATCCAGCCTCTCCAAAGGAAAGCACGCCTCCAAGGGAGGGGAGCGGGGTGGAGCGGGGAGGGGGCCTACCCAGTTGGGTTCAGGTAAGGGGCTGAACTCAAGCAGCGTCCTACCTGTCTAAACTGTTATATGAGGCAGTCCCTTGGGAAAGCCTGCAAGCAGAATGGGGAGGGGGTGTCTGGGCCTGGCTCCCCTGCACCCAGCGTGATTCCAGAGCTGCCACGCATCTGGGGCCAGCCCGGGCCGGTGCTCAGGCATCTCCCAGCCACTCTG
>NW_027757041.1:0-4206 GCF_054177405.1 Leptonychotes weddellii | reverse complement strand
TGATAAATGTATACTTTCATACCAAATAAAATTATATATGCTAGTAATGTATAGTTATAATATATAATACAAAATTTTAATTAAAATATATACTAAATAAATGATTCAAGAATGAGATCAAAAGCTGTCAGAAGAAGTGATTAGAAATAAAATGGGAGACCTCAGTTTTGGCAGCAGTGGGGGCAGGTCTTGTTTCACAAGCAGACCCCTGCACACCTTGCTGCCCACAATAGGGGCCTCTGCAGACAACCTGACTGAAGGAAAAGAGGCCAAGATTCAACAGCTGAGCACATACAACATACATAGGAGATACTGCTTAAAGCACTGGGCCCTGTGAAACGGGACACTGCACTGCACGGCACTATAGGATCTCTTCCTCATAAGACTATTATCATTAATAACAAGAGAAGTAAGTGACATTCCTAACACACAGAAACAGACACAGAAAGTCAGACAAAATGAGGATACAGAGAAACATCTCCCAAATGAAAGGATCAAAACACAGCAAGAAATCAGAATCAAACAAATACAAGTAATAAGCCTGATAGAAATTTAAAGTAATTATCATAAAGATGCTTACTGGACTGGAGAAAAGAATGAAGGACATCAGAGAGAGAGTTAAAAAGAACCATCGGAGGGGGCGGAGAAAGGTGGCGGAGGAGTAGGAGACCTAAATTTTGTCTGGTCCCAGGAATTCAGCTGGATAGGGACCAAACTATTCTGAACACCTACGAACTCAACACTCCTGAAAGAATAGCAACAACTCTCTGAACACAAAAGCGACCACTTTCTGGAAGGTAGGACGTGCAGAGAAATGAATCCGAGGCAATATTCGGGAAGATAGACAGCGGAGGAGGGGACCTCCGTGGGCTGCTTCTGGCAAGTGATAGAGCCACGGAGCACAAAATCAGAACTTTTAGAAGTCAGCTCCGCTGAGGGACATCGCTCCAGGGGCTAAGCGGGGATTGGAAACCTCATGGGACAGTGTGGTCTCAGGACCCACAGGGTCACAGAAAGACCGGGGGTGCCTGAGTGCGGCAGAACTCCCAGGCATCAGAGGGGGGAAGCCGGCTGCAGAGACAGAGCTGAGGCGCGGGCTCTCAGCTCGGGGTTGCCATAAACCATGATCCGCGGCACAGTCGGGCACCTGCACTTCCAGCAGGGACCCAACAAGTGGCAGATCCAGGGAGACTCCCCTTCCTCCCCCGGGGGGAGCGGCGTGGGAGTGCACCACAGGGATCTGTTAGGTTTGGAGACTCCACACGGGGTCGGGTGCCAGAGATAGAGACGCTCGGTCACAGGCCAGGTGAGCACGGAGTGCAGCCGGAGACCGGGGATATGGGAGTGACTGACTCCTTTTCTCTGGGGGCGCACTGAAGAGCAGGGCCCCGAGTTCTCGGCTCCTCCAGGGCGGAGATTGGCAGGCCGCCATTTTCACTCTTGTCCTCCAAAGCCCAATGGAAAGCTTACAGGGAACAAAAGCTCCTGAGAGCAAAACCGAGCAGATTCTTTAGCCTGGACCAGCCAAGGGTGGGCAATTCCGCCTCCTGCAAAGACATTTGGGAATCATGGCAACAGGCCCCTCCCCAGAACATCAGCAAGAACAGCGAGCCAAGAAAAAGTTTACCGATCAATGAGAACGGCAGAACTCCAGCACTAAGGGAATAATGCACATAGAATCCATGGCTTTTTTACCATGATTCTTTAGTTTTTCAAAGTTAATTTTTTTTAACTGTCTTTTTTTTTTTTTAATTTTTCTTTTTCCCTTTGTCAACCAACATCTTATCAATCCGTTTTTTAAAAATATTTTTATTTTTCATTTTTAGAGTCATATTCTATCCCTTCATAGCAGTTACCATTATTTTTGGCATATATATATAAGTTGATCTCTCTTTAAAATTTTGAGATACAATTTCTTCTAACAGATCAAAATATACCCTAAATCTCTAGTGTATGGCTTTGTTCTAGTCTCCAGCCTGATCATATTTTCTCCTGATTTTTTTCTTTTTTTTAACCTCTTCTTTCTTTTTTCAAACAACTTCTTATCTTATCAATTCCTTTTATAAAATCTTTTATAATTTTCATCTTTACAGTCATATTCCAACCCTTCATCATATTAACCCTTATTTTGTACATATATATATTTCTTTCTTTAAAATTTTGGGAGACACTTTCTTCTAACAGACCAAAATACACCCAAAATCTAGTGTGCAGCACTGATCTATGCAACAGCCTGATCATATTTGATCATATTCTGCTCTTTTTGTTTTGTTTTGTTTTTGTTTTTATCTTTTTCTTTTTCTTTTTTTCTTTCTTTCCCTTTCTTTACCCTGGTTTCAGGTCTTTTCTGATTGGTTTAGAGTATATTTTCTGGGGACGTTGTTACCTTGTTAGCACTTTGTTCTCTCATTCATCTATTCTCCTCTGGACAAAATGACAAGACAGAAAAAATCACCTTGACAAAAAGAACAAGAGGCAGTACCAACTGCCAGGGACCTACTCAATACAGACATTAGTATGGTGTCGGAACAAGAGTTCAGAATGATGATTTTAAAGATACTAGCTGGGATTGAAATAAGAATGGAAGTTATTAGAGAAACCCTTTCTGGAGAAATAAAAGAACTAAAATCTAAACAAGTCGAAATCAAAAAGGCTATTAATGAGGTGCAATCAAAAATGGGGGCGCTAACTGCTAGGATAAAAGATGGCAGAAGAGAGAATCAGTGACATAGAAGACCAAATAATGGAAAATAAAGAAGCTGAGAAAAAGAGAAATAAACAACTACTCGATCATGAGGGCAGAATTTGAGAGATAAGTGATGCCATAAGACAAAACAACATTAGAATAATTGGAATCCCAGAAGAAGAAGAAAGAGAGAGAGGAGCAAAGGTATACTGGAGCAAATTATAGCAGAGAACTTCCTTAATTTGGGGAAGGAAACAGGCATCAAAATCCAGGAGGCACAGAGAACACCTCTGAAAACCAGTAAAAATAGGTCAACACCCCAACATCTAATAGGAAAACTTACAAGTCTCAGAGACAAAGAGAAAATCCTGAAAGGAGCTTGAGAGAAGAGATCTATAACCTACAATGGTAGAAACATTAGATTGGCAACAGACCTATCCACAGAGACCTGGCAGGCCAGAAAGGACTGGCGTGACATATTCAGAACACTAAATGAGAAAAATATGCAGCCAAGAAAACTATATCCAGCTAGGCTGTCACTGAAAATCGAAGGAGAGATAAAAAGCTTCCAGGACACACAAAAACTAAAGGAATTTGCAAACACGAAACCAGCCCTACAAGAAATCTTGAAAGGGTTCCTCTAAGCAAAGAGAGAGCCTAAAAGGAACATAGACCAGAAAGGAACACAGACAATATACAGTAACAGTCACCTTACAGGCAATACAATGGTACTAAATTCATATCTTTCAATGGTTACCCTGAAAGTAAATGGGCTAAATGCCCCAATCAAAAGACACAGGCTATCAGATTGGAGTAAAAAACAAGACCCATTGATATGCTGTCTGCAAGAGACTCATTTTAGACCCAAAGACACCCCCCAGATTGAAACTGAGGGGGTGGAAAACCATTTACCATGCTAATGGACACCAAAAGAAAGTTGGGGTGGCAATCCTTGCATCAGACAAATTAGATTTTAAACCAAATAAGAGATGAGGAAGGACATTATATTCTACTTAAAGGGTCTATCCAACAAGAAGATCTAACAATTGTAAATATCTATGCCCCTAACATGGGAGGAACCAATTATATAAGGCAATTAATAACAAAAGCAAAGAAACACATTGACAACAATACAATAATAGTGGGGGATTTTATCACCCCCCTCACTGAAATAGACAGATCATCTCAGCAAAAGACCAAGGAAATAAAGACTTTAAATGACACACTGGACCCAATGGACTTCACAGATATATTTAGAAAATTCCATCCCAAAGGAACAGAATACACATTTTTCTCTTGTGCCCATGGAACATTCTTCAGAATAGATCACATCCTAGATCACAAATCAGGTCTCAAATGGTACCAAAAGATTGGGATCATCCCCTGCATATTTTCGGGCCACAATGCTTTGAAACTAGAACTCAATCATGAGAGGAAAGTTGGAAAGAACTCAAATACATGGAGGTTAAAGAGCATCCTACTAAAGAATTAATGGGTCAACCAGGAAATTAAAGAAGAAT
>NW_027757040.1:0-300 GCF_054177405.1 Leptonychotes weddellii | reverse complement strand
TGAGATAGTGATTCCATTTCCTTTGGATATATACCCAGGAATACGATTGGTGGATCGTTATGGTAGTTATATTTTTAATTTTTTGAGGAACCTCCATACTGTTTTCCATAGTGGCTAAACCAATTTACATTCTCAACAACAGTGTACAAGGGTTCCAAATTTTTGCATATCCTTGCCAACACTTGTTAACTTTGTTTTACTGATAATAGACATCCATTTTTTTTTTTAAGATTTTATTTATTTATTTGACAGAGAGAGACACAGCGAGAGAGGGAACACAAGCAGGGGGAGTGGGAGAGG
>NW_027757039.1:0-300 GCF_054177405.1 Leptonychotes weddellii | reverse complement strand
TTTGCTTGTTGAGTTGATGAACTCTACTAGAATTGCTTTAGTAATAGTTGCTGAACTCCAGAAAAATACTAAAATCCATTATTTTATTTTATTTTATTTTTATTTTTTTTAAAGATTTTATTTATTTATTTGAGACAGAGAGAATGAGAGAGAGAGAGCACATGAGAGGGGGGAGGGTCAGAGGGAGAAGCAGGCTCCCTGCCGAGCAGGGAGCCCGATGCGGGACTCGATCCAGGGACTCCAGGATCATGACCTGAGCCGAAGGCAGTCGCTTAACCAACTGAGCCACCCAGGTGCCCA
>NW_027757038.1:0-300 GCF_054177405.1 Leptonychotes weddellii | reverse complement strand
GATCGAGTCCCACATCGGGCTCCCTGCTCGGCGGGAAGCCTGCTTCTCCCTCTCCCACTCCCCCTGCTTGTGTTCCTGCTCTCGCTATCTCTCTCTCTGTAAAATAAATAAATAAAATCTTTAAAAAAAAAAAAAAAAAAGAAAAACAGATTACATCCAAAGAGATGATAATAGGAAATTTTATCAATGAATAACAGATAGCAGTAGAATATCTTCAAAGGGTTAAGAGAATATATGCATCAATCTAGATGACAGCAATAATATAAGAACATTTTCAGGGTCGGGGCACCGAGGTGGCTC
>NW_027757037.1:0-300 GCF_054177405.1 Leptonychotes weddellii | reverse complement strand
GATACAAATGTAGTGATCCAAAGGGGTACGTGCACTCCAATGTTTATAGCAGCAATGTCCACAATAGCAAAACTATGGAAAGAGCCCAGATGTCCATTGACAGATGAATGTATAAAGAAGATGTGGTGTGTCTGTGTATATATATATATACACACACACAACGTAATATTATGCAGCCATCAAAAAATGAAATCGTACCATTTGCAACAATGTGGATGGAACTGGGGGTATTATGCTAAGCGAAATAAGTCAGTCAGAGAAAGACAATTATTATATGATTTCACTAATATGTGAAATTTG
>NW_027757036.1:0-300 GCF_054177405.1 Leptonychotes weddellii | reverse complement strand
CCCCAGCAGCACCTCGCAGACGTGGCTCCGTGACAGCTCAGAAGAGCCCATCTCTTAGGACCTCAAGGTCACGCCCACAGCCTGGGGATGGGCATGACAACTCAGTGCCAGTGGCCACAGTCAAGGCCCGAACCCCCGCGACCCCGGTGGCTCTCCACTCGCACCTCCTGCCGGCGCTTTATTCTCTCCGTGAACTCCATTCTTAAAAACGGGTTTCCAAGCATCTCACGCTGGGGATGCACAACTACAGCAAAAAGGCTGATCCGAAGTGTGCGAGCTTATGCCGGCCACAGGGAGGTG
>NW_027757035.1:0-300 GCF_054177405.1 Leptonychotes weddellii | reverse complement strand
TTCATGGAGGATATATACTGTATGGCCATGGTGGTGACAGAGGGAAGCTTTTTATTTTTCTTTTATTTATTCATTTTATTTATTTATTTATTTATTTTTAAGATTTTATTTATTCATTTGAGACACAGAGATACACAGAGAGAGAGAGCATGAGCAGGGAGAGAGGGAGAGGGAGAAGCAGGCTCCCCGCTGAGCCAGGAGCCCGATGTGGGGCTTGATCCCAGGACCCTGGGATCATGACCCGAGCCAAAGGCAGACGCTTAACCATCTGAGCCACCCAGGCGCCCCAGGAAAGCTTTT
>NW_027757034.1:0-300 GCF_054177405.1 Leptonychotes weddellii | reverse complement strand
CCAGACTTATCAAAAAGAAAAGAGAATGGACCCAAATCAACAAAATCATGAATGAAAGAGGAGAGATCACAACCAACACCAAAGAAATACAAACAATTATAAGAACATATTATGAGCAACTCTATGCCAGCAAATTCATATCATGAACATGCACAGTAGCAATCTGAAAAAGACATGAGTTTGATGCATAAAATTATCCTCTATTTCTGCAATACATGTTCATTTCAAGGGAAGAAATACTGCTTCTGTAGTAAATTTCCATCTAGAACAACAACAAAAAAATGTTCTTGACTAAAAGTG
>NW_027757033.1:0-300 GCF_054177405.1 Leptonychotes weddellii | reverse complement strand
TCCCCGTGAAATTATTATTTTTATGAGACTGAACACGAGCTCTGTCCTAATGAGAACTCCGTGAGGTTCGGGAATGCCTGACATATATCAGATCCGGTCCACTCTCCCTGGACAGACCTGCTACTGTGTAGAATCCTTTTGTGCACAGCAGATGATTTTCACATTTAGATCCTGGTTCCATAACTTTGTACACTTGAAGTCTAACAAGATGAAGGAAGCCAGTTTCCTTGCATTGATTTTAAATTGTGATAGAGTATTAAGTTGTTCTGAAGGAACATGTCCTAATTCTTCTGTCCTGGG
>NW_027757032.1:0-300 GCF_054177405.1 Leptonychotes weddellii | reverse complement strand
TCTTAAAAAAAAAAAAAAAAGAAGAAGCACCGGAACCAAACCTCAGTGACTTATCGGTGTTCTTTTGCCTTCTTCCAAACCTTCCAAAATCACACCTGTGCATGAGGGCATCAATTAACATTATTATCCATAAAGAATCACAAATAAAACCCAATGGCTGTTGTGAATCGTGAGAGCCATAACCACTTCAAACGTGGAGGGGTTCATTTTATTTTCTCTGATCCAGAGAGGGTGTGGAGAGGATATACGCATGTAAGTTGTGTATGTTGTATAGGAGTTGTGGATGTGTGTGTATGTATA
>NW_027757031.1:0-300 GCF_054177405.1 Leptonychotes weddellii | reverse complement strand
GCCTGCTTGAGATTCTCTCTTCCCCTCTCCCTCTGCCCCTCCCCTCCCCCAGCTCATGTGCTGTAAACAAACAAACAAACAAATAAATAAAATCTTTTTTTAAAAAATCACAATATTTTCATCAAGGTACAAAAAAAAAAGAGCATGCTTCATTGCATCTCCCATTGGCTACATCCCTCCCTCCTTCTCTTATTTTCCACGTGGCCCACACACCCTGGAGAGGTGATGAGAGTACACTATGGTCAGATCCTGACGCCTGCAGGGCACATTGCCCACCCCAGACAATGCGGCCACCCTGCT
>NW_027757030.1:0-300 GCF_054177405.1 Leptonychotes weddellii | reverse complement strand
TTCTTACTTATTCAGCTTTGAAAATTACTGAAAATTTCTCCAAAGCTCCTAATTTTGCTGTGGAATTTTATTACTCTGTCTTCATTTTAACATCCACCACGTGACTGCTTTGTCAGGTAGCTTCAAGGGACAAAGCAATGAATAGCACATGGTCCTTGTCCTTGAGATATTCAGTCTACTGGAGAGATGGACACATCAAGAAACATGCACCATAATGTCACAGGTGACTTGACTTTGAACTGAATAGTATTCAACCATACTCATTAAGTTGAACCTTTGGGGAGAAAACCCCATATATTT
>NW_027757029.1:0-300 GCF_054177405.1 Leptonychotes weddellii | reverse complement strand
TGCATGGAGCACTGGGTGTTATACGAAAACAATGAATCATGGAGCACTACATCAAAAACCAATGATGTATTGTATGGTGACTAACATAACATAATAAAATTAAAAAAAAAAAACGTAAGGCTGTTTCGGCAAGATTATTTTAAGATGTTCTTGAAAATCTAACTATCTTCATGTGTTTAATATTTTTAATTAGCAGTATCTAAATGAATAAGCACACTCAATTTTATTTTTTTAATTGAATGCAGCGTGGCGTGATAGAAAGAAACCATTTGGAGGCCAGATGAGCTGGGTGTGATATAC
>NW_027757028.1:0-300 GCF_054177405.1 Leptonychotes weddellii | reverse complement strand
CATCTTTTCCTTCTACCAAACAGTATAGAAATTGAGTCCCCTTCAGACTGCAGCCCTCAGCTTCTAAATATACTATATATCCCCACAGCACTCTATACCTCAACTTTTCCATTCTCTTTTTGTTGGTCTTTCATATTTATTTATTTATTTTGCTAAACTGGAAGCTCCATGAGTGGTGAAGAGATCCTCTCTTGGTCATTCACCATTGAATCACCAGAACTTTGCAGGACCCCTAGCACATAGGAGGGGCCCAAATACTCTTTGCTGAATTATTAAATGAGTGACCCACTGAGAGAAGTT
>NW_027757027.1:0-300 GCF_054177405.1 Leptonychotes weddellii | reverse complement strand
AGAACATGGTCAAGATGAGTTAGGTCAATCATATCAAGGGGACAGGGGTCACTGATTTCCCAGTGACCTTGACCTGTTGTCTCTGGGCTTAATTCACACCGAGGAAAAGTCAATCACAGAGTTCTTGAAGCTAGACCAGCTAGAGATACACCTCGTTCTAGTAGCTGGGAGGTTGATGAGCAATCTCTCACTCTGGGTCTTATTGGACCTCCTCCCTACCTGGCCTGTTCCTCATTCCTTGGGTCTATTTTCAGGTTTAGTCTCCATTTCCTATAGAATGGCTGGGTTGGGGCTGAAGTT
>NW_027757026.1:0-300 GCF_054177405.1 Leptonychotes weddellii | reverse complement strand
CCTGGAAAGGGGAAAAGGAAAGCACACCCACAGCCTCTCTAGGAGATGCCTATTTCGTGAAGTTTCTGTCTTCATTGCTCATGACTCCTTTGACCTTCCTCTTATCAGTCTAGACGTCTTGCTTTGGGACTAGATATCTCGAATTCGTCCACACACCTACCCGTTTCTGTCTTTGTTCTAAATTAGTCCTAACTAGAGGGAAAGGCAAGAATCCTATGGCTGGCCTGGAAGTTTCCCTGGAAGATTTGAGCCCAAACCCGAGGATGGATAGATTCAGAAGGTATTGTGGGGGGGGCGGGG
>NW_027757025.1:0-300 GCF_054177405.1 Leptonychotes weddellii | reverse complement strand
TGGACTCTCCCTTTTCTACATCAGAGAATAGGTAGTCTTAGCAGGAAATTTGTGTCATGATTGATTACTCACGTCTGCCATTAAAGGAGGAATAGGTGACCAATATCTCTTATGCCACACCTCTGTTATTCCTGGATTAGGTGATGGCTATGGCCCCTTGAAGCCTGGTCTAAAACGTGTGTGTGTGTGTGTGTGTGTGTGTGTGTGTGTGACAGAGACAGAGACAGAGAAGGAGACTACTACTTTACCTCCCCTATGGGAGCAGAGCATGAATCTTGCCATGAATGAATCTTGCATGCC
>NW_027757024.1:0-300 GCF_054177405.1 Leptonychotes weddellii | reverse complement strand
TTCTTACTTATTCAGCTTTGAAAATTACTGAAAATTTCTCCAAAGCTCCTAATTTTGCTGTGGAATTTTATTACTCTGTCTTCATTTTAACATCCACCACATGACTGCTTTGTCAGGTAGCTTCAAGGGACAAAGCAATGAATAGCACATGGTCCTTGTCCTTGAGATATTCAGTCTACTGGAGAGATGGACACATCAACAAGCATGCACCATAATGTCACAGGTGACTTGACTTTGAACTGAATAGTATTCAACCATACTCATTAAGTTGAACCTTTGGGGAGAAAACCCCATATATTT
>NW_027757023.1:0-300 GCF_054177405.1 Leptonychotes weddellii | reverse complement strand
GATCCAGGGACTCCAGGATCATGACCTGAGCCGAAGGCAGTCGCTTAACCAACTGAGCCACCCAGGCGCCCCAGAATACTGATTTTTTGACTGGGATACTGTGTAAGAGATACCGTATCCTTCTCAGTATCTCACGTCAGAAGATACATCATATCATTTTATCCCATAACTGGTGACATTAACTTTGATCATTTGGTTAGGGTGGTGTCTGTCAGATTTCTCCACTGTAAAGGGGCCATTTTTACCACTCTGTAATGAATAAGAAATCTGAGGATACTGTGAGAGTATGTAAACATCCTG
>NW_027757022.1:0-300 GCF_054177405.1 Leptonychotes weddellii | reverse complement strand
GCCCTCCTGGCTGTGCCTGGTAATACCAGGTGCAGGCCTACCCCAGGGCCTTTGCACAACCATTCCATCAGCTGGGAAAGCTCCTCCCCTCAGAGAGTCTTGGGGTTGCTCCCTCTCCCTCACTCTCTCAAGGAAAGCTCCAGGAGCCCACTTGGAGAACACATCCCCCACCACATCCTGCACACTCACTGTCCCTTCCCTGCTTTATTTCCCACCAAAGCACTGGCCAGGACCCACAGACCATTCCTTCCACTGATTTACATTCCTGGCAGCGTTCGTCTTTCTTCATCAGGACGTCCG
>NW_027757021.1:0-300 GCF_054177405.1 Leptonychotes weddellii | reverse complement strand
CTGGTCCCTGATGAAGATTATTTATCACAACGATGGGGATTGCTAATATAGTGAAATTTTGAGATTCTGGTATATGTTAATAACTTGAATTTAAAGAAAGAATTTCATTCCACCGATATTTATTGAGTGTTCTCTTATAAACCAGACATTCTCCTTGAGTCTGCTGAAAGGCAGGAGTCCCAATTTAACCCCTCCCTTTGTGACCTTGAGTAAGTCACTTCACTATCATGAGCCTTGGTTTTCTCATCTGTAAAATTAAGAGTTTCCTTTGATGATCCTGAAGTTCAGTTTTACTTGTAT
>NW_027757020.1:0-4206 GCF_054177405.1 Leptonychotes weddellii | reverse complement strand
GGGACAGGTGTATCACCCACAAGTACCTGGCGTACAGGCGTCCCCGGTCCCGGGAAGGCTGCTCTTCCTGGGGGTGTCCTCGCTCCTCCAGCAGCCCTCAGTGGTCCCACAGGCTGACAAGTGTGGCCCGGGGCCCAGCACGGAGGAGCTGGGGCGAGCTGGGCTCCCTCGGCAGGGGTGAGGCACCGTGGTTGTCGCCCGGGAAAGGGAGCACGCGAGCAGCAGGGTGCAGGTGGGCAAGGACGGAGCGAGCCCGGGCGGGGGACAGCCGAGCCCGGGGCCACACCAGGTGGAGCTCGCGATTACCCCCTCCCCCACGACCGCTCCTGCTGGGAGGTCTGCTGAATCTGCGAGAGAGAACGCGCCGTGCGCTTTGCGCCGAGCCATTGCGGTGCTTTCTGATAGTCGCGTGTCCGTGTGTTAAGCATGTTCCGACTGGGAGTCTTGCTGGGGCACAGTGGCCGGGTCACCCCTGTACCCTCCTTCCCTCTACCTGCGTGAGGCACCACACTGGCGTCCACGTGATCAGGAAGCTCTGCGGGGTCTCTGGGCGTGCGGGGTGGCGGAGCAGGTCTTGGGGCCTCAAATCAGGGACTTCTTTGCAGGAAGGTTCCTGCCAGCCGGAGTATGGGAGGGATGCGGGCGGACCAGGAGCCGGGGCATCTGTGAGCCCCACCCCCCGCATACGGAGAGCAGGGGCGGATGTCCAGCGCCCACAGCTGGACCCGGCCTCCGAGGTGGCCGGGGGGTGGGGGGGTGGGGTTGGACTCGCTGGTTTCTGCAATGGTGCACGTGGTCACGTGGCCTTCTAAGCAGGACTCGGGTCCTAGCACCGTCGTCTCCTTGCCTGTCTTTCCGGATGGCGGCTGGGGAGACTCTGCTCTGCCCGGGTCCCTGGGGTTGACCCTGCAGTGGGGCAGCGCCTAGGGTCTGGGGTCTGAGTAGCCGGCCATCCAGCCGGGGCCCCTGCCTACATGAGTTGCCTGGGGTCTCCCTATGCGGAGACCCTCCCAAGTCAGAACCAGTCCCTGCTTGGGGCAATTCTGGACCCACTTGCAGAAGACGGTAAAAGCCCGATGATCCGTTTGAGACCCTGGAAGCAGTGGGGGCCATTGTGTCCCCCCGTCACCTTCCAGCTGGGCAACACTAGCACACGTCAGGTCCTCCCTCCGAGCCTCAGTTTCCCCTTCTGTGAAATTCAGGTAAGGACAGAACCGCTTTTCGGCCAAGTCTTGAGGGCAGCTGATTCACAGTGGTGCGTGTGTGCGCACGCAGCCCGGGTGTGGGCCAGGGATGAGGGCCCCGGTGTCCCAGAGGCTGCAGCCCAGGATGGGGACTGAACCCACAATCGTGAGCGGAGCCGCCAAGCTGCGTGGGGGGGGTGGGGGGGGAGGGTTCAGACACACACATGCACACATCTTCCCAGCCTTTCCACAACAGCCTTTTCTCTGTCTGCTGGATGCTTCTGAGAGGAACCAGAGAGAAACAGTATGTTTCTTTGTTTTATTCTAACACTGATGACTTCATCTTCCCTTGTTCTTCCCAGAAAAGACGATGACGAATTTGTTAAAGTTCAGCCGTGAGAGCCCTCTCTTAGAGCAAGAATGAGATGTATTTAAAGGCAGCTTCTTGCTTCTTGGAGTTATTTTCAGACAAGTGGCCCCGCTTGGTGTCCCTTGGGCCCCACTCGGGCTCACGGTAGCTCTCCAGCTCCCGCTCTCCACGGGGAGGAAAACCAGGAGAACCTGTCCTGGTCCCCCGCTCCCTGACCGTCTGGGACCATCCCACACCCCGCCCCTGCCCCCCCCCCTCCGTGTCCAGGCCCCACACTTGTGTCCCAGTCACAGGGCACCGGGAACAAAAAGCTGAGCAGTTTCCAACTCATTCCCCCAGATTTCCAGATTCAGGGCAGAAATGAACTGATGTCTCTGTCCTATAAGATTTTCCAGACCCTTGACCGGCATCTCAGGCCAGAAGGAAATGAATGGCTCCAGGGAATGATGTCTGTGCAGCCTCCCCTCTGTGCTGACTGCTGGCACCCCTGCACCTCTGGGCCCCACGTCCTTAGCCACCTTGTGGTCCCTGGGGCCCTGACCGGGACAGCCCCAGGCACATGCAGCCAGGCTCCGAGAGAGGACAGAACAGCAGTGGCGATGGAGGGCCAGGTAGCCTGAGCTGGGGGGCAAGTCCTGCCTGGCCTGGGGGGAAGGCAGGGGGAGCAGGCTGGGACGACCGCCTAGCTGTCTGGGCATGATGGGTGCCTTGTGTCCCCTGTGATGGAGAAGGTGGTTCCCTGGTCCTCCTCAGCCCACCCTCAGGTGCAGCGGGGCAGGGTGGGGTGTGGTGGGCAGGACTCATGGGTGCGGTATGATGAACCCACTTTACAGATGTGGAAACTGAGGTTCAGCCAGTGAGGGCCCCCTACCCAGCCCCCCCCCCCAGCCAGTCTTGGCTGCACAGTCTTGCCTCCCCAGACCATTCTTTGAAACCACTCCCAGGAGCTGCAGGGAGAAAAGAAAGCATTTATTTTTGCCATCTGTTCCTCCTCCCTGAAGGCGCCTGAGAGGTGTTTGTCAGGAGGTGTGGGTGACTCATGCAGGCACCCAGAGATGGAACTGGCTGTTTTTGCCCCAGACTCCGGCACGCCGTGGGCAGCATCCCTGGGCGGCGCGCAGGTGGCCCAGGCTGACCCACCACGGGGAGACGGGGCAGTAGGGTCCGTGGGGCCCGGGTCATAAGCATTTCTGAAAACAAGCCCCCCGGGCCCAAAAAGTAGGCTCTGAGTTTGCTGGGGGTGCTTGTCGACTCCAGGGTCTCCTGGCCTCCCAGGGGTGATGCTGTCTCCAGGCTGCGGGGAGCGAGGACTGTGATCCCAGTCGCCATCCCCATTCCTCCATTCTGCCGTGTCTGAACTGCGTGCCCCCAGATGGCTCACACTCTCTTCCAGATGGGCCTGAGCCTGGCCTTTGTGGGTGCAGCTGTGGAACCTGAAAGTCCCAGGCTCTCGGAGCTCAGGAGCCACAGGATGTGAGCTGAGAAGGGGTTTTCTGCCCTGGGCTCCACGGGGTGCTCCCTCCCTGAAGAGGGTAAGGGAGTGGGCATGCCTAGAATGGAGGGCCATGGCCAAGGTCTCAACAGTGGGGGGTCCCCACATCCTGGAACCAGGGCCATGGCCTTCTGACCCAAGCTGTCCCCCACTTTCTGGGACTCAAGGGCTTCTTTAATTTGGAGAGGCTCTGCGGTGCTTCCAAGAGCCCCTTCCCTCCAGGCCCCCACCAGGCAGGAGCCACAGTGGGGGGGGGTCATCCTGATTCTACCAGCAGGAGGGAGACACGCACCCTGAGGCTGGACCTCAGGACTGATCCCACAGCTGCCAACACGTTGGAGACTCGGCCGTGAGGACGGAAGGAGCAGGAGAGGATTGTGACCCGGTGAGCAGGTGCCACACAGAGAGGGGCTCAGAGCCAGAGGACGGAGGTGGCCTGCAGGGCAGGGCAGGGCAGGGGGAGGTCTGGGTGGCCCCAGCACAGGATGGGGAGGAAGGACAGCACCAAAGGAGGGCTGAGGCCGTAGGAGCCATCCGAAGGTTTGGCAGGAGAGGAAACTATGAGCAGCTGACCCCGGGTGCTCATAGGAGGGTGGTGAGCCTGGCCAGGGCAGTGGTCCCGCGGGGAGGAGGCAGGCAGGGCTGGACCAGCGGCCTAGCTGGGGCCTCAGGGGAGCTGCAGGAGTCTCAGCGAGGAACAGTTTGCGCTTTCATCCCTGGTCCTCCCTTCACACATCTCAGTGGCAAATGTGTTCTTCACACAGTCCAATATTCATTCTCCATGGTAAATAAGACACTTGTTTCCCCTACAAAAAACAGGGCCACGTTGCTCCCTGGCAGCTGCTGCCTGGCCGGCCAGGCCACCAAGCAGCCTGGTCACCACTGCCTGCCTCGACTGGTGGCCAGACACAGCCGAGCACTTTCTCCACCTTCCTGCATGCTCCCAGTGACTGTCATTCACTCAGCCATCCATCCATCCATCCATCCACCCACCCATCCACCCACCCATTCACCCATCCATCCATCCAGCCATCCATCCAGCCATCCACCCATCCATCCAACCACCCATCCATCCACCCACCCATCCAACCACCCATCCATCCACCCACCCATCCATCCATCCATCCACCCAACCATTCACCCATCCATCCATCCATCCA
>NW_027757019.1:0-300 GCF_054177405.1 Leptonychotes weddellii | reverse complement strand
GGAACCATAGGGAGCAGTGAAAAAGATCCCAGAAAGCAACGGGTGGTAACTGACAATTATATAGCACCCATTATTACTAATTTAAGATATATAAACACCACTGGGTTTCTATCTAGTATCTGTGCTATTATTTTATAAATATAAATATGAGGGCTTTCAAAATATTACAAATGACGCATACATTCTGGTACAAATGTTACAATCCTGATTCATACAACAGACTCGATGTTACATTTAAACCTAGTAGATGTGGGGTTATAAATAGAATAATTTTCGCAGATCATTTTCTGAACCTTGGTC
>NW_027757018.1:0-300 GCF_054177405.1 Leptonychotes weddellii | reverse complement strand
TTTTTGATCAAAAGTATTTTGGCAATTATTTATTGAAGATTTGAGGTAATTTTACTGAGGTAACTAACAGATTATTTGGGAGGTCTGCAGAAATAAAATGATCTATTTTAAATGGAAGCTGAAAGCTAAAGCTGATTGTGTTGGTAATTTGTCATGTTCTTTCCACTATTGATAATTTCACATTTATGATTTAAAAGACAACTTTGGGGAATTTTTGCATAAGAATATTTGCATGAACAATCTATCTTCACTGTTACAACATTTAGCCATTAGTAATTGAGGACAGATTTTATAAACAAA
>NW_027757017.1:0-300 GCF_054177405.1 Leptonychotes weddellii | reverse complement strand
TAGAATTTCTGACTGCATCTTGTTGCATTATTTAGTGAGTCAGGCCATAAATTTATTAGCATCTTTTTTTTTTTTTTTTAAAGATTTTTATTTTATTTGAAAGAGAGAGACATAGCGAGAGAGGGAACACAGAGGGACTGGTAGAGGGAGAAGCAGGCCTCCCACGGAGCAGGGAGCCCGATGTGGGGCTCGATCCCAGGACCCTAGGATCATGACCTGAGCTGAAGGCAGACGCTTAACGACTGAGCCACCCAGGCGCCCTGCATCTTTTTTCTTTTAAATCATCTCTGTACCTGGGGT
>NW_027757016.1:0-300 GCF_054177405.1 Leptonychotes weddellii | reverse complement strand
GGTGCCTGGGTGGCTCAGTCGTTAAGCGTCTGCCTTCGGCTCAGGTCATGATCCTGGGGTCCTGGGATCGAGACCCGCATCGGGCTCCCTGCTCGGCGGGGAGCCTGCTTCTCCCTCCTCCACTCCCCCTGCTTGTGTTCCCTCTCTCGCTGTCTCTCTCTGTCAAATAAATAAATAAAATCTTTAAAAAAAAAAAAAAGCAATTTGTTTAGCTGGGTACTCATGAGCGTCTGCGGGAAACATCCAAACACCTAAGGGGCAAGGACAGAGAAAGGGAAAGAGTGTGCCCAGCAAAGGAGG
>NW_027757015.1:0-300 GCF_054177405.1 Leptonychotes weddellii | reverse complement strand
GCCCCCCCACCTCCCACTCCAGACTTTATTCAGAGTGAGAAGAGGACCTGGATTGGAGCCCTGAGGAATGGCAACACTTAAAAAACTGGTAGAAGAATAGAAAGCTGAAAAGGAAATGATAAGAATTATCTTAACAGTAGGATGGAAACCAGGATAAGAGAGGGATTCCAGAAATAAGGACTCTAAAGCACTATGATTAATAACCAGAGGTTCTAAAGAGTAGCTTTAAGATTCACAGATCTGTACCTCTGAAACAAATAATACAATATATGTTTAAAAAAAAAAAAGATAGCGGGAGGG
>NW_027757014.1:0-300 GCF_054177405.1 Leptonychotes weddellii | reverse complement strand
TCCGACATCCAGTCCAGGCCCACGGGCCCAGCAGAAATTCCTCATTGCTCTTGAGTGACTCTTGTCTTCTCCCTAAGCCCATTTAGCCGATGAGAAAACTAAGTCTCCTTCAGGGCTGGGAACCTGGCTTCCACCTATTGACCTCTCCCCATAGAGTCTGGCAGTTGATGGGGGAGGGAATGAGGCAGATTGTCCTCCTGGAGCCAGCATGAGGGAGGCTCTTAAACAATGCGTAGGTTCTTAAACCAGCGGCCTCCTTCAGCATCTCTTCTCCAGGAGGGCTGTGAGCAGACTCCCGCC
>NW_027757013.1:0-300 GCF_054177405.1 Leptonychotes weddellii | reverse complement strand
TTTGCATAATTTAAGTGAGCTGTGCTGTTATGTCTCATTTCATTTATGGAGAGTCAGTTTCTAGTCATCGAGTGTTTGGGGGTATTTTTTGCATTGAGTTGAAAAGCAAAGCGGCTTATAAGAAAGAAAGGCAGGTCTTTAAAAAATGTCTTTTCTCTTAAGAAAAGAGCATTGTTCAAATAGACTAACAGTACTCAGCTCGGTTCTCACCTTTAATATGCCTTTTTTTTAATGTTTTTATTATGTTAATCCCCATACATTACATCATTAGTTTTAGATGTAGTGTTCCATGATTCACTG
>NW_027757012.1:0-300 GCF_054177405.1 Leptonychotes weddellii | reverse complement strand
GGAACACTACATCAAAAACTAATGATGTAATGTATGGTGATTAACATAACATAATAATAATAAAAAAAATTCTACCCCCAGAAGGACCGTCCTAAGCAGCATTTTTTTTTTAATGGTTTCTCAGAGGATGGCTCTGCAAGATCAAGGGAAATCAGTCCCCCTTAGTGGTGGCCAGCATTGTAAAGCATTTCTTTTCTTTTCTTTTTTTTTTTTTTTTAAAGATTTTATTTATTTATTTGAGACAGAGAGCATGAGAGGGAGGAGGGTCAGAGGGAGAAGCAGACTCCCCGCCGAGCAGGG
>NW_027757011.1:0-300 GCF_054177405.1 Leptonychotes weddellii | reverse complement strand
CAGCCCCAGAGCAGAAGCCCTGCCTCAAGCCCCCTTGCCCACCTGATCTTCAGAGCCTGTAGCTTGGCCAAGGGGCAGGTATCTGAGGCAGAGAAGGGTCGGCTAGGGGCTCTGGCTCAGAGGGCGTTGATGGAGCATGGGGAGCAGGGAGGACCCAGGGGCGGGGGAGAGATAGGGTGGCCCCCAGCCCTCAGGACCCACTCCACCACCACAGCCAAGGAGGGCCAGGGGGCCGCACCCTTCCTCTGGGCCTCAGCTTCCCCTGGAATAGTCTGGACTGTCTCCCAGACCCACACAGCT
>NW_027757010.1:0-300 GCF_054177405.1 Leptonychotes weddellii | reverse complement strand
TTTCTTTTTAAAGATTTTATTTATTCATTTGAGAGAGAGAATGGGAGAGAGAGAGCATGAGAGGGGGGAGGGTCAGAGGGAGAAGCAGGCTCCCCGCCGAGCAGGGAGCCCGGTGCGGGACTCGATCCCGGGACCCCAGGATCATGACCTGAGCCGAAGGCAGTCGCTTAACCGACTGAGCCACCCAGGCGCCCTATCCATTACCTTTTTTAAAAAATTTTATTTATTTTATTTGTCAGGGAAAGAGAGCGCGCACTCACAAGCAGGGGTAACAGCAGGCAGAGTGGGGATCAGGCTTCC
>NW_027757009.1:0-4207 GCF_054177405.1 Leptonychotes weddellii | reverse complement strand
TTCTTTTTATTTTGAGTTTCCCATTGCTTGAGTGGTGCTTGTCTCTTAACAAGGAAGTTGTTAGCCGTCTTGGGTAATAAAGCAGAATTCTATCCACCAGGACATTAGGGAATTAACAAATACCTATTCCAATAAAAAACTAGTTTTAGCATAACTCGATAGAGAAATAATCTAGTGGAGAATTGTTTCAAACCTTTGAATGTCTGAAAAAGGAGGATTAGGTAATGTAATGCGAAAAAATTGTTTTTCTTTGGGTAAATAAATATTAAATTTGATTGGTATTGTGGAATTGGTGCCAGTTTTTTTCATGGCCCTCATAATTATTGGGGGAAAAGGAGTTCTCAAGTCCTTCCATGTTTCAGGTGAATAGTTAGAAAATTTGCATTGTAACATAGAAAACACCCTCTGAGAAGCCGTTATTAAAGTAAATGAAGTCCATCAGTTATATAACTGGTATTTGGGTATCAAACAACAATATTAATGTGTTTAATAAAGTATTAGCTGTGTATACAGATATTCCTCCCTCCCCAGTTCTTTCCCCATTCCTCTCGCTTCCTGTCTTGTCTTTTTTTACCCTTTATATGTCATAGACCCTGTTTAGCGGATCCAGAACCCAGCAGCATAGGAATTAAATTTATTTGGGGGCCAAATCTAGGAACCTAAAACACATGTGTAGTGTTAACTAAATAATATATAGGAGATTAACTAACTTGTGTTTTATCATCTAGATACCACAGAATCCAGATCTGGTAGAAGAACAGATGTGAATCCATTCTTGGCCCCCCGCTCTGCGGCTGTGCCTCTCATTAACCCAGCTGGACTTGGGCCTGGGGGGCCTGGGCATCTTCTGTTGAAACCCATCTCGGATGTGTTGCCCACATTTACACCTTTGCCCGTGTCCCCTGACAACAGCGCTGGAGTTGTGTTGAAAGACCTTCTAAAGCAATAGGTGATTCTCAAGCCAGAGACAACATACGTAGCACTTTAAAGAAACCATGAACACTATATGTATGTACTTTACCACAAAGTGGCCTTTCAGGAAAAGTCGTGTATTTGTTTGCAGTTGTACATTCTCTAAACTTAATAAAAATATTCTATTTGCTTTTAGAAATTGCAGGTGTCCCAGGAGGAAGTGTTTGCTGTAGTATATGCTTTTTTCCTTCTCTGATTTGGCCTAATTTAAGCTAGAAACATTGGATCTTTCATCTTAATTTACAAAAAATAAGAAAAATATCAAGAAAGATAAAAATTTCTAGTAGCTATATATCAGCTCTTTATTTCTATGATTTTCAAGCTCATTTAAGCTAGAGACATGTGGTTCATCTTTTAAAGATAATCAAGAGATTTACAAAAAAGGAGAAAATAATAGTGGCTTATCTGTGTAGTGCAAACAATTGATCTGAAGCATATATTGGTCATCTTTTTTTTTTCTTTTCATTAGTCCTCTTGAGAGGATTTTGTGTAGACAGGCCAACAACAGGGTTGTGCCTGGGAGATCATAGGTGTCGGGACGTGGAATGTGTGTGTGTTTGGTTCTGTGCAATTTTATCACACGTGTCGATCGCTACAGTGCAGTTCAGATACCCAACAGTTTCGTCAAGGCTCTCTCAAGCTGCCCTGTTGTATTTTATAATCGCCTAATCTCTGGCAACCACTGACTGCTCTCAAGCTCTGTAATTTGGTCACTTCAAGAGTGCTGTGTAAATGGACTTGTGCAGTATGTAACCTTTGGGATTGGCTTTTTTCACTCAACATAATTCCCTTGAGACCTGTCCAAGTTGTTACATGTATCCTGATTTGTTCCTTTTTAATGTTGAGTTACATACGGTGGAGATACGATTTAGTTTTAAGAGCCAAGGTATCTTTTTAAAGGTATCATCTCAAAAATGTTTGCTCACACATGTGCACACAGCTTTCAGGCAGGTGTTAAGTCGAACAGCTGCATTTACGTACCTACAATTGGCGATATCGCTGAACGGGATACCTCCTGCCCTTTCTGCGGAGCGGTAGAAGAGACGCGTCGGTCCGGGAGTCCCCGGTTCTCATCCTCCTGCTCACTGAGGGCAGTGACGTCACCAGCACCAGGTGTTTGCAACTGAAGAGGAAGGGAGTAGTTCTTTAATTTTTCACAAACCCATCCTAAAAAGTCTTGACCTGGAACTTAATTATATCGGGATGTTCGTGTTTGTATTAGTCGTTGGAGTTGTACATTTAAAGACATTTCTTGCGACTTTTGTAAATTTCAGTATACCTTGAAAATAGAAACATCTGTATAACAAGGAAAGGTGAAAATAATACTAATTCAAATATGTAAATAGGCCTGGCCCTGGCCAGGGCTCAATTTGGTTGTTTGTAAATTTTGCTGTGATTAACTGTCTACTGTGTTTAGATTGGAAGATTAGAAGTCTTCATGTGTGGATGGGTAAAGCTCGTTTTTCTGAAATGTTTAGTAGCTGAGACGTCCCTGCCTCAGAACCTCACCTGTCTCCCGAGCTAACGTATTTATATCACCGTTCTTTGTTCAGTCCACTTTAAAGGAAGTTGTTGTACAGGTTCTATATTAGAACTGTCAAACTGCCTCTTGTCCGTTTTGCCCATTATTATTTCTCTATGAAATTATTACCTTTAGGTTTTATATGATCCTTCCAAAGACGCTTTCACTGGCCGTCCTAAATTATGTGCTCCTTGCCATTGAAGTTTCATTTCAGTGTGGAGCACCTGAAATAAAAGTTTCTAAGTTAAAAAAAAAAAAAAAAAAGACACATGATCCTTCATTTTGAAGAAGGAGAACAATGCAAAAAAAGTTTCATCTTTTAATTTGAAAAGGAGATGCTTGCTACATATTTAAGTAGCATATCATCACATTTTAAAGACCTTTGAGGACATTCTGAGCATCCCCCCACCCGTAAGTTTGAAAGCTGTTATGGATGCACTGCATATCTAAACATCACAGCATGACCTTCCATGGCTGCTATTTAAGTATGTGACTTTGTCCTCAAGCTGTGGTACCTAATGTTTCAGTTGTGTCATGGTTGAAACTATAGCTCACTGGTATGCATACTAAGTGTGTGTTGATCTAAACCAGACATAACTCATCTACTTTTCTGAAACCAAGTTGTGTCAGAGATGAGCCATCTGCTCAAGGAATCTGAGTAACCATACAGTGATGAAGCATATAATTGTTATTTTAGCAATAGGACATGGCAAACGGTATTTTTACTGCAATATTTTAACTACAGTACTTTTAGTGTTTACTTCTCTCTAAACTTACTAGAATTTGTGGTTGAATTTTGCTTTAGCTGCCAGTTTTTCACAACATTCCTAATGGTTTTCAACTGCTATAATATAGTAGAAAAGCCATCCAGCCATTGAATTTGATTTTAATATAATCCTGTATCATGGTTGGTTGAGTTTTGGACCCTGCCATTATCGATTTTTAAAAGAAAAAAAAAAAGGAAACAAAACTAAAATAACAAAAACATGGGGAAAAAGGAATGACTTTCTTAAAACCAGCCAATTAAAATATTAACTACCCTCTGCAAAGAAAGCCTCCCGTTTATTTTAACCTTTTAATGGTTAATTGAAAAAGGGGGGAAAGACTCAAAATACTTATCCAATTAGTAGATGGAAAACAAACTTTGTCTTCAGGGATAGGGGAGTGATAAAGAATTAATGGGGGAGTGCCATTATGCGTCAGACTTAAAGCATTTGAATCTGATTTTTCAAAACCAATGAAGTTTTTCATATATCAAAAGTATTTAAAATGTCTTCCATCCACAAAAATTTCCTTTAATTTTGTAAATATCAAGTAAGTATAACTGATATTTATTTTATATATTCCTATGGAAAAAGTAATGGTATTTTAATGTTCTGACATTTGTGATTATATGCCCGTCTTTACTTTTTAACTTATTAAGGTTTCTCTAATTAAACTTGATAAGTTGTCTTTTGGTTTTTAGGGAAATATCTAAATGTGGGAAATTTACAACCCAACCTTAATATTGGGTTGTGTTTTATAGAGCTAAAGTCAATGCATTTCTGAATTTCTCAGGAGCACTGCAAGGCAAAAAAATACTCTAAGTAAAAATGGTATATGTAAGTTGGCAATGTCTTTATCCACAATAAAAAATTTTTTTTAGCAAACAGCTGCTGACTTTTTCTTTAGAAGGGGGAGAAATGACTTACACATGTTGTTTATAGCAGCAGT
>NW_027757008.1:0-300 GCF_054177405.1 Leptonychotes weddellii | reverse complement strand
GCCTGGGGAGGTCTCCCCCGCCCCTGCCCCAGGGAGTGTCGGGCTGTGTCTGCGGGCCCAGGCTCCCCTCTCCGAGGCAACCCGACTGGAGGCGGGAGGCCTGTGACTGGTCCTCTGCCTTGATCCCGGTATCTGAGTCTCAGATTTGGTGACCTGCCCAGGACAGCAGCCCCTCGCTAGGACGTATGATGCTAGTGACAAAGTAACCATCCTTTATGTGTTGAGCTATAATTCGCATGGGATGCAGTCTAGAATCAGTGCGGACAAGCATGGGGGCCAGGACCAGACTGCCTCTGTTTG
>NW_027757007.1:0-300 GCF_054177405.1 Leptonychotes weddellii | reverse complement strand
TGTCGTGCATCTTGGGTTTATTCCAGTGCTGACCTACCTGCCATATTGCTAACTTTTTAGCCTTCAGTGCAACTAGTTCTGTCAGCACTTGGAATCCAAAAGCCAGCTGCTCTGAGATTTTAGTAAAGGAACTATATAAATTAATGTGGTCATTAAGGTTAGGAGTGTGACCTCAGCTATATAATACCAACTAGGGAGAATGTGTTCTCTCCAGTTTCTGGAAGTTGTGATCACAAACTGATGGGTAGAGGTCTGGACAGACTATGTGTGAGAATGTGGTGGAATGAGCTGTCAATGCCC
>NW_027757006.1:0-300 GCF_054177405.1 Leptonychotes weddellii | reverse complement strand
GCGGGAAGCCTGCTTCTCCCTCTCCCACTCCCCCTGCTTGTGTTCCCTCTCTCGCTGTCTCTCTCTCTGTCAAAAAATAAATAAAATCTTTAAAAAAAAAAAATAAATAAATAAATAAAATATGTATGGGTATGTTAACAGTGCACACCCAGTTATCACCTACACCCAGTTTAAGAATGAGAACTTTACCAAGAACTTTGAAGGCCCCGTGAGCCCTCCTAACCACACCCCCTACCTTTCCCTTCCTCTCAGAAGCACTCATTAGTCCAAATGTGGTGATGGTCAGTCACTTTCTTGTTT
>NW_027757005.1:0-300 GCF_054177405.1 Leptonychotes weddellii | reverse complement strand
GCCTCCATATGATGGTTCTTGGAAAGTCATATAACACCAGAGCACAAAATCGGAACCCTTACAAGTCTGCTCTAGGAAGAGACATCCCCCTCTGAAAGGGACTCTGGAAATGAAAAGGCAGAATTCTAGGTAGAGCATTGTGGCCTCGGTAGATGAGGAACTACAGAGCAGAAGTGGCTCACTTCATGGAGGCTCACTCTCCCTTCTGTTTATCTTCCTATATCTCCCCGCAGATTCATGACTCTGCATGTCCTTACTTGCAAAAAGCAGTCACTTTTCTGCTTGTCGATGTCCAGATAT
>NW_027757004.1:0-300 GCF_054177405.1 Leptonychotes weddellii | reverse complement strand
TTGCCCAAAGCTACATAGCTTATACACAGAAAGCTGGGTCCCAGGGCACCTGGATGGCTCAGTCGTTTGAATACCCAAGTCTTGGTTTTGGCTCAAGTCATGATCTCAGGGTCATGGGATCAGCACTCAGTGTGGAGTCTGCTTGAGATTCTCTCTCTCAAATAAATAAATAAATCTTTAGAGAGAGAGAGAAGAAAGCGGGGCCCAAGACCAGGATCTACAGCCGCACAAAGGAGAGTTCGCCGTGCAAAGGAAGAAACTGCAACAGCCAACATTTACTGACACCTGCCAGGCACTCAC
>NW_027757003.1:0-300 GCF_054177405.1 Leptonychotes weddellii | reverse complement strand
GTGCCTGTTCAGAAGAGCACACGCAGTTAGCTGTCTCCTGTACCCCACCACGTGCACACACAAGAAGTGGCGCATCTGGCCACCAGGAGAACCATGGGAAGTACCAGAGGAATAGTCTACAGAGGAGGATCTCCAGTGCATGATGCTGCTCCGGAAGAAGAGCTGGAAGGTGGGCAGACCGAAGACTGAGGAGCCAGCAAAGTGGAAGCTGGGGTGGTGCTTGATGGGTCTGATCCACAACCATCTCTGGGGGAGCAGCAAGTAAGAGGAAGGTGGTTCAGGGAGAGACTGAGAAGATGG
>NW_027757002.1:0-300 GCF_054177405.1 Leptonychotes weddellii | reverse complement strand
TCTTTATTCTATACCATAATAGCTATCGAAACTTGGGGACATTATTGAACTGCTTTGCTCCGATTTCCTTATGCGAAACATAGGGATGTAACTAGTACCCACCTCATAGGGTTGTCATGAGGATTCAATGAACTCATCTGTGCAGCACCTGGAGCAGTGACTGGAGCTTAATAACTGCTCAGTAAAGTAAGCAGCAGCAGTAGTACCTGTAGTAGTAGCAGTAGTAGTAGCAGCAGTAGTAGTAGTAATAGTAGTTGTAGCAGTACCTCTAGTAGCAGTAGTACCTGTAATAGTAGCAGT
>NW_027757001.1:0-300 GCF_054177405.1 Leptonychotes weddellii | reverse complement strand
GGGAAGTGATGAATCACTGAGTTCTACTCCAGAAACCGACATTGCTCTGTATGTTAACTAACTAAAATTTAGACTTAAAAAAAACGACAACGCACAAATAAATAAACAAAAGCTCTTCATTGTGTTGGGCCCAAACATGCGTCTCTATGACTTTTGCCCGGAGTCCTTCTGCTTCCTCTGGAGCAACTCAGAATCTACTCGTTCCTTTCTGTCTGGCAGCCTCTCTCGTCATTGAAGAGAGACATAAACCCCAATGTGATTAATAGCCCACATCTCCAGAATGTTCTTTTTTTTTTTTTT
>NW_027757000.1:0-300 GCF_054177405.1 Leptonychotes weddellii | reverse complement strand
GTAGGAGGTGTCAACGCCCCTCCTCCCCGCACTGGCTGCCCGTCCCTAGGCCCCAGCTGCTGGGATTTGCCCGGTCAGGAGCACTGACACACTGCTCCTGCGTCCAGCCCCCGGGAGAGAGTCTCCAACAGATCTACTAGGGACCAGACCCCCGGGGAGGATTCGGATGGATGGGGTGACTGTGGGCCCTATGGACAGCTCTGGGACGCCCCTCCTTGCCCCTCCTTCCCTCCAGTCTGGCCAGGACATGGGAACCATAGAGGCTGTAACTGGGTTGCGGGGGAGGGGCCGGCCCTCGGC
>NW_027756999.1:0-300 GCF_054177405.1 Leptonychotes weddellii | reverse complement strand
GGAGAGGGAGAAGCAAGCCTCCCGCCGAGCAGGGAGCCCGATGCGGGGCTTGATCCCAGGGTCCTGGGATCAGGACCTGAGCCCAAGGCAGACCCTTAACGACTGAGCCACCCAGGTGCCCCATGGCTAGATATATTTTACATATATTTCCTTGGAAACTCAGTACTATAAGTTAAAACTAGTGTTATATGGAAGCAAGCTAAGAAATTTCAAGGGATGTAAATGAAAGTCCTGGGATGACTTCCCCAACAAATTAAAGATTTCAGGAAGAGGGTCAATCTCATGATGTATGGATTTCTC
>NW_027756998.1:0-4207 GCF_054177405.1 Leptonychotes weddellii | reverse complement strand
AAAGATTTTGAACAGTTGTGTTTTCATTTTCATTTATTTCCATGAATTTTTTTAATTCTCTTTAATTTCTTGGTTGACCCATTCATTCTTTAGTAGGATGCTCTTTAGCCTCCATGTATTTGAGTTCTTTCTGACTTTGAAACTAGGAAAATTTCTAATAGGTTCAAACCTTTTTGTTGTTGTTGCTTCCCACCTGTCTATGGTGAGATTTTGTTTGGCTTCACTTTGCCAAAAGTGTATGTGGACCAGTGTTAGGCTAAGAGCTTTGTATGGATGAAATCGTCCGAGCAGTGAAATCATAGATGAAGAGCTCTGCACATTTTCAAATTAGTTATTGCACGCCCTCCAATAGTTGAAGTTATGTGCCATTTACTGTCATCCAGCTCTAAAGATTTTAGGACCTTTAGACTCAAATCTCTTCTCTCAATCACAGAAACTGGAACATGATATTCATCTTTGAAGCCTTTGGCCAGCTTTTCTCTTTTCTTGCTAAGCTCGCTAGAATTTTGTCTCTGACATTTTGAGACAATTTCCTAAAGATCATTTCCAAGTTATTTCAAATTACTTTCATTCTTATTTTGATATCATTTAATTTATCATATAATCAGGACTTGAGGCTCACTGCTGCCCTTGGACAGGCTGTTTTAAATCTACTTTGCTTCTTAGTCAATATATTCTTTATTAAAAGGCTTAAAAAGATTTAAAAAGTCCATTAGAATGTTTAAGCCTCTGTCTCATTTTGGAACAGTTTTCTGTTGTTTTGTCCACATGGAGTATTCAGTCTGTGCAGGAAAAAAAAAATAAGAAAAATAATTCATTTTCTTTTGCTTAAATTGGGATGTGGGAGGTCAAAAGTGACCCTGTTTGAGTTCCTTTGCCTTAATCCCCATATCTTTTGTCCATCCTTTTTTGTTTTTTAAAAGGCAGATTTCAAGTAAATATACAACTTTGAAGATTTCTGGGTCAGAAAGTACTACTCTATTATTATAGCCTCTCATGTTTTAATTTTTGAGACAGTAAAATTACATTGGTGTCTGCTGTTCCCCCATCTTCTCTTGCTGTCATGGGCTCTCTCTTGAGTGTCCAGGTGAATTGCCAGGGAGCAGGGCGGGGAGGAGGATGGAGGGGATGCAGAGAAGGGGAGGGGGCCATGGCATTGCCCACCCATCCTCACTGCCCTACATATTACTTCTCTCACCCCAGCAAGGACTAGACCTAAAGTGTGATAGGCTAGAGCATATTTAAGTGTTTTCTTTTCTTTTCTTTTAATTCCCAGGGAAAATAAACAAGATATAATAGTTAGGACAGTTTTTGGAAAGTTAACCCTTTTGGAAATGATCAATCTCAATATTAGACCTTATGTTTAATGTTTTATTTATGTATTATATCATCATGTATTGTTTATAATAATTATAATATTACATAATCATTTTCATTCAGAGATTTAGGTTTCCTTCTTTATCCCATGCAGTTAATGTTTTTTTGTTTTTTCTCAGTTGTCATCTCTGATTAAAAAAAAAAAAGGTTTTGCCACATTTTGATTTCAGGTCTTAGGGGCTTTGTCCAGTGAGCAGAACTGTTCCTATGTGGCTGGGCCCTGTGATAATACCCCTGCTGTTCTACCCCAGGAACTGCTTCTTGGCTTGCCTTCCATTGTGTCAGGGAACCTCTCCTGCCTCCTCTTTCATTTAATCTTGCCTTCCCTCAGTACAGACCCTTCCTGTAGATGGGGATCTCATCCTTGTCCTAACCTCTCCGGGGTTTGGTTCCTGGTAGCTCATCTTTCCCAGCAATGGGTGGGCTATGGCCATTCAGCTTTGGCTCCAGGATCTCCAGCCCAGCTGAGTTCAGATCCACCCCCAGGGCCAGGAAGGTGCTGGGATGAAAGGTACTCGGATCTGAGGTTGTCGTACAGGGTAAGAATCTAGGCATCTGCCCCACAGATGAGGTAGACGTTCCCACAGATCCTTCCAGGAAGCACAAACAGGTGGAGCGACTCCTCTAGTTACAGGGCAGCCAATTGGAGTCGTCATTAATATGTCCCATGTGATGAGGAGGGGCACCTTAAGCAGCTTGGGTATCAAAAGGAAGAAAAAGTTGGTTTATGACATAAGAGAGCTGCAGTGACGGAATCCGTGTCCCAGATGCACTGCCGCCCTGGCTAGCGAGCGTATGCACCTGCTGTTTATTCACCAGACACTGATCCATCGGGTTTGCTTTTCCCCTCCCTTAACCCACCCGGGGCGCCAAGCCTTGCCATGCTGTAGTAGATTCCAGGTATTGCATCTGTGTCCTTTGGATGCATGTATGGTAATTAAAGATATAAAATATGGTTATGCCAGATAATTATAACAAAAACAGATCATCCTTCAGTTTTCTGTTCATAATGATTATTCCGCCAGCCCATCCTCAGTAACTTACCCACAGTGGTGATTTTGGGGGGCGATATTGATAGAGGTCCTAAATCATCCATCATCTCTTGCCCGATGCCTTGTGTGGTGGGGAACATGCATTTGCAAGGCAGCTGGTGGGAGGTAATGATGCAGTTTGTGTCTGTGGACCGGCCTACACGAGATTCAGTGCCACAGCCCTCCATACATTACCATGCCAACTAGTGTGTGGCTCACACACAGGCTTTTCTACTTCCCTAATTGCCTGGAAAATTCCAGGTTGTTTTTCTGACTCTTTGCCACGAACACACAAATACAGACTGTGTTAGAACTCTGGGTTTTCTACAGCCTGAAGAAACTGAGTTTGTACAGGCTCCAAAGACCTCCATTGCCTTCTCTTAAAGAAGGTTCAAAGAATCTCCTCAGACAGGTGACTCAGCTGCAAATTACCATGATGATTTTCATGATGATTTTTTTTTCAGCAGAAAATGTTTTTAAAGACTGAAATCCACTGTCTATTTTATCCCTATAAAATTCCTAGAAGTCTTGGTATTAGTGAGCTTTCTCTTGTAACGTTTTATAACACTGAATTATTATTATTGCACTGGATTAATCATGTGATATGACCTAAACATTTTCTATGTTTTATGCTTTGTCATCATAAAATCTAATTGATGGAAGTGTCCCTTTTAGAAGTGTCCCAATTTTTGCTAATGTTATATTAAGAATTCTTAGTTTCATTACTCTGTTATTGAGCCTGATTTGTGAGATGCTCCAGAAAGGGAGACTTTAGGCTCTTTATTTCTGATCACCAGCAGCAGGAAGATGAAGTGCCCATCACTCAAGACAACAATGTCTGGGCTCCTTGGCCGTCCCCATGAACTGGCCTCTACCTTTCCCCTCTGGCTTCATTTCTGTCACTCTCAGACTCCTACTTTGTGATCCACAATTGCCAGAATCCCATTTTTTTTCATACCTCTGTGCCTTTGCTTATGCTCTTCCCTCCCACTAGACTGCCTTTCTCTACCTTCTTTTCCAAGACTCTTCCAATTTATTCTTTAAGACTTTGCATAGACACCATTTCCTCTAGGAAGTGTTCCCTGCCCCTCCCCCCCCCCCGCCCATTTCAGCAGGCTTCCCTGTATTAGGGTACTTACCGCCCCATGAGGAAAGAGATCGTGTTCCTGTCTCCTTTCCTTGGGCAGGATGGAGTCACTGTGTGCTCACCATTGTATCCGTGTCACCTGTCACCCAGTGCAGTGTGCTCACCATGGTGCTGTAGAGGGTGATCACCAAAGCTGAGCTATCATAGGAGCATTCTTGGGCTCTTCTAATAAACTGAGTTAATAGCAGATCAAAGCCGCCACAGCTATGATTTAAAAATTTAAAAATATACTGCTTCGGATCCCTTAGATTTCTGGGTCTAACTCTTTCCTAGGAGTCTATTAACCCAGTTAGAAAATACTGCATTCAATAAATACAGTGAAACACATAAAATATTCTGTTTCATTTTTTCCTTTTTTTTATTTGCAAACTTATTTACTCTTTTTTAAAATTTTTTATTGTTATGTTAATCACCATACATTACATCATTAGTTTTTGATGTAGTGTTCCATGATTCATTGTGCATAACACCCAGTGCTCCACGCAGAATGTGCCCTCCTCAATACCCACCACCAGGCTAACCCATGCTCCCACCCCCCTCCCCTCTAGAACCCTCAGTTTGTTTTTCAGAGTCCATCGTCTCTCCTGGTTCGTCTCCCCCTCCGATTTTCCCCCCTTCATTCTTCCCCTCCTGCTATCTTCTTTTTTTTTTT
>NW_027756997.1:0-300 GCF_054177405.1 Leptonychotes weddellii | reverse complement strand
GGAGGTTGGATAACTTTTGGATGGATAGACAGGTAGGTAGATGAATGGATGGATGGGAAATGAATAAATTAGGGAACGGTCGAATGGGCAGATGGACAAGGGGATGGATGGATGGATGGATGGATGGATGGATGGACTGATTCATTGGATGAACAGGTTGTTTGGTTCATAGATGGACTAATAAGAAGATGCAGTCATCACTTGCTCTGGGTAGCCAATCCAACAGGTCTAGGCTTTGGTGTCCCCTAATCCTGCCCCAACAGACTCAGTGGCTAGTGGATATAACCCAGATCTTCCTAG
>NW_027756996.1:0-300 GCF_054177405.1 Leptonychotes weddellii | reverse complement strand
TGAACAAATACATATGTTAAAAAAGAATAAATTTTCAAGTTACACAATAATATAGGAACACATAAGCACATACAGTGTGTTCCTTTCAGCCCCAACTCAGACCTAAATTCTATGAACACTAACTGCCCTTTTACAAACACAAAGTGCAAAACCTGCCTCCGGCTTCTCTAGGACAAAGAGAAATGAATGGACTTGGCACTAGAACTTGCAGTGGCCACAGAAGCAGAGACAGACCTGGCTGAAATTCTGGCTCGGGCTCTCTCTTCTTCATCTTGCAAAGCCTCCTCATACTGAGATGGG
>NW_027756995.1:0-300 GCF_054177405.1 Leptonychotes weddellii | reverse complement strand
TGGCCCAAAAAATCCCCTATCTCAGACTTACTAAGGCACTAAGTGGCCCGAGTTAACAAGAAGAACAATGGCTCCTTCCTTTATTGTGCGTGTACTGCGTGGGGGTGCTGTCCATGCATCGTATGGGTGTTACCTCGTTTACCCAGAACGGCTCAATGAGGGAGGTGCTGTGATGCCTCCACTTTGCCCAGGAGGACCTAGAGGTACTAAGTGACCTGGCCTGGGTCAAGGCCTCAACCCCAGCAGCTGGACTCCACAGCCCGCGCTTTCGACCAGCATCATACGCTGCCTAACGTGATA
>NW_027756994.1:0-300 GCF_054177405.1 Leptonychotes weddellii | reverse complement strand
TAGAAAAACCAAAGGGCGGGGCACCTGGGTGGCTCAGTTGGTTAAGTGTCTGCCTTCGGCTTGGGTCATGATTTCAGGGTCCTGGGATCGAGCCCCGCATCGGGTTCCCTGCTCAGCGGGGAGCCCGTTTCTCCCTCTCCTCCTCACCTGTGCTCTCTGTCTCTCAAATAATTAAAATCTTAAAAAAAAAAAAAAAAAAAAGACCAAAGGGCATTCTCTTTAAAATAGTTCAAAAACAGACTCTAAGAACAGTTTGTGATGATGCCTTCTTTCTTGAGTATAATTATTATTTTTACCCAT
>NW_027756993.1:0-300 GCF_054177405.1 Leptonychotes weddellii | reverse complement strand
CTCTGAGTTTCCTATCTGTATTCCCAGTTGCCAAATCAATATTTCCATTTATATTTTCCACCACCATGACAAACTCAACACATCTCAAACCAAAATCGTAATCTCCTCCTGAAATGTTAGTGCTCCAGGTCTCAGCAGATGGATCCATCTTCATGCTTTGCTTTCTCACATACTTCATGTCCAGTCAATTGGACAGTCCTATTCTACCTATCAAGTCAACGCTCTCTCTTGCAAGGACTCACCCCTTCTGTCTAGGCTTCCTGCCATTGTCCTGGGTCTTGGTGCAAGTTATAGTCATCT
>NW_027756992.1:0-300 GCF_054177405.1 Leptonychotes weddellii | reverse complement strand
TTTTTTTTTAAAGATTTTATTTATTTATTTGAGACAGAGAGAATGAGAGACAGAGAGCATGAGAGGGAGGAGGGTCAGAGGGAGAAGCAGACTCCCTGCCGAGCAGGGAGCCCGATGCGGGACTCGATCCCGGGACTCCAGGATCATGACCTGAGCCGAAGGCAGTCGCTTAACCAACTGAGCCACCCAGGCGCCCCATGACTGGCAGCATTCTTACCAGAGAATACATTTTGAAACCTGCCATTACAGAAGGGAGTTGGCATGGGGATAAAATAGGATGGCGTTGAACATCAGAGATTT
>NW_027756991.1:0-300 GCF_054177405.1 Leptonychotes weddellii | reverse complement strand
CTGTGTGGCTTCAGTGAACAGGCCAATGTCAGAAGAAATTGTCACAAAAGTCTGGCAATAACAGTTCACTCACTGGAATATACACCGTGGGTGTCAACAATGTGCACGGAGCTTTGCCAAGGCACAGAAATCAATAAAACAGGACCCTGGCCTTTGTGAAAGTTCAGGGTTAGCTTAACGTGTAAACAAGTGTCGCTCACTGGAACGATACAGTCTTGGAAGACTCACTGGAAGAATACAGAGTGGGAGTCTTGTGTAGGCGGGAGGAAGGGTCACTTCCGACGGGGGAGGGAGAAGAGG
>NW_027756990.1:0-300 GCF_054177405.1 Leptonychotes weddellii | reverse complement strand
GGGCGCCTGGGTGGCTCAGTCGGTTAAGCGACTGCCTTCGGCTCAGGTCATGATCCTGGAGTCCCGGGATCGAGTCCCGCATCGGGCTCCCTGCTCGGCAGGGAGTCTGCTTCCCCCTCTGACCCTCCTCCCTCTCATGCTCTCTCTATCTCATTCTCTCTGTCTCAAATAAATAAATAAAATCTTTAAAAAAAAAAAAAAAAAGAACATTTTATGTAGTAAACAAATAGGAATCAAAAGACTTTCTGATATTCATCCAAGGTCTGAGACCAGTTTGCATAGGCATTTTTTTTTTTTTTT
>NW_027756989.1:0-300 GCF_054177405.1 Leptonychotes weddellii | reverse complement strand
CCTGAGTGGCTCAGTCGGTTAAGCGACTGCCTTCGGCTCAGGTCATGATCCTGGAGTCCCAGGATCGAGTCCCGCATCGGGCTCCCTGCTCGGCAGGGAGCCTGCTTCTCCCTCTGACCCTCCCCCCTCTCATGTGCTCTCTCTCTCTCATTCTCTCTGTCTCAAATAAATAAATAAAAATCTTTAAAAAAAAAAAAAATTATGAAAGATCCTAGGGTTCCCACCACCCCGCGGTGTGAACTCTCCTTCCCCAGCGCATGCATTCCTTTTGCAAGTAAAACAGAAGGGGATGTTTCATAT
>NW_027756988.1:0-300 GCF_054177405.1 Leptonychotes weddellii | reverse complement strand
CAGCCCCAGAGCAGAAGCCCTGCCTCAAGCCCCCTTGCCCACCTGATCTTCAGAGCCTGTAGCTTGGCCAAGGGGCAGGTATCTGAGGCAGAGAAGGGTCAGCTAGGGGCTCTGGCTCAGAGGGCGTTGATGGAGCATGGGGAGCAGGGAGGACCCAGGGGCGGGGGAGAGATAGGGTGGCCCCCAGCCCTCAGGACCCACTCCACCACCACAGCCAAGGAGGGCCAGGGGGCCGCACCCTTCCTCTGGGCCTCAGCTTCCCCTGGAATAGTCTGGACTGTCTCCCAGACCCACACAGCT
>NW_027756987.1:0-4207 GCF_054177405.1 Leptonychotes weddellii | reverse complement strand
GATGCGGGACTCGATCCCGGGACTCCAGGATCATGACCTGAGCCGAAGGCAGTTGCTTAACCAACTGAGCCACCCAGGCGCCCTATCAATCCTATTCTTTTGAAGAACCAGCTTCTAGTTTCATTGATCTGCTCTACTATATTTCTGGTTTCTCATTCATTGATCTCTGCTCTAATCTTAATTATTTATCTTCTAATGCATGGCTTAGGCATCGTTTGTTGTTTTTTCTCCAGTTCTTTAAGGTGTAAAGATAGTTGGTGAATTCGGGACTTTTCTGTTTTTTTGAGTGAGGCTTGGATGGCTGTGTATTTCCCCCATAGGACCGCCTTTGCAGTATCCCATAGGTTTTGAACTGATGT
Source organism: Leptonychotes weddellii (assembly GCF_054177405.1). Taxonomy (NCBI): domain Eukaryota; kingdom Metazoa; phylum Chordata; class Mammalia; order Carnivora; family Phocidae; genus Leptonychotes; species Leptonychotes weddellii. The sequence continues at coordinate 3,848 of NW_027756987.1, read as the reverse complement.
GTTTTCCTTCTTATTGGTTTCCATGAATTGTTTAAGTTCTTCTTTGATTTCCTGGTTGACCCAAACATTCTTGAGCAGAGTGGTCTTTAGCTTCCAAGTGTCCAAATTTCTTCCAAATTTTTTCTTGTGATTGAGTTCCAGTTTTAAAGCATTATGGTCTGAGAAAATGCAGGGAGTAATCTAAATCTTTTGTTATCAGTTGAGACCCGATTTTTGACCCAGTATGTGGTCTATTCTGGAGAAAGTTCCATGTGTGCTTGAGAAGAATGAGTATTCTGTTGTTTTAGGGTGGAATGTTCTGTATGTGTCTATGAGGTCCATCTGGTCCAGTGTGCCATTCAAGGCTCTTGTTTCTTTGTTGATTTTCTGCTTAGATGATCTGTCTATTGTTGAGAGTGGAGTATTGAGGTCTCCTACAATTAACATATTATTATCAATATGACTATTTTGGTTAACAGTTGGCTTATGTTGGTGGCTGCTCCCATGTTGGGGGTGTAGATATTTACGATTGTTACATCTTCTTGTTGGATAGACCCTTTAAGAATGATATAGTGTCCTTCTGTGTCTCTAACTACAGTCTTTTGCCTAAAAATCTAATTTGTCTGATATGAGAATTGCTACCCCAGCTTTCTTTTGAAGTCCGTTGGCATGGAAGATGGATCTCCATCCCTTCACTTTTGGTCTGGGAGTATCTTTAGGTTCAAAATGAGTCTCTTGTAGACAGCATATGAATGGGTCCTGTCTTTTTATCCAATCTGCAACCTTGTGTCGTTTTATGGAAGCATTTAGGCCATTCACATTGAGAATGATTATTGAAAGATATGAATTTATTATCATGTAGCCTGTGAAGTCCATGTTTCTATAGATTGTCTCTGTAAATTTCTGTTCCATATCACTCTTGGGGTCTTTCTCTTTTTATAGAATCCCCCTTAATATTTCTTGCAGGGCCAGCTTAGTGGTCACATATTCTTTCAGTTTCTGCCAGTCCTGAAAGCTCTGCATCTCTCCATCCATTCTAAATGACAGCCTTGCCAGATAAAGTATTCTTGGTTGTATGTTCTTCTCCTTTAGTACCCTGAATATGTCTTGCCAGGCCTTTCTGGCTTGCCAGGTCTCTGTGGATAGGTCTGACGTGATTCTGATGTTCCTCCCTCTGTATGTAAGGAATCTCTTCCCCCTAACTGCCCTTAAGATGGTTTCCTTGGTTCTGAGATTTGCGAGTTTTACTATTACATGCCGTGGCATTGGTCTATTCTCCTTGATCTTGAGAGGGGTCTTCTCTGCCTCTAGGACATGAATGTTTGTTTCATTCCCCAGATTAGGGAAGTTCTCAGCTACAATTTGCTCAAATATATCTTCTAGTCCCCTCTCTCTCTCCACCCCCTCAGGGATCCTGATAATTCTGACATTGGAACATTTCATGGCATCACTTATTTCTCTAATTCTGTTTTCATGGATTTTAAGCTGTTTCTCCCAGGCCTCCTTGTTTTCCTTCTTTTCTACCAGTTTGTCTTCTAGATCACTAATTCGTTCTTCTGCCTCATTTACCTAGCTGTTAGAGTATCTAGATTAGATTGGATCTCATTGATAGCATTTTTAAGTTCTGCCAGCCCAGCTCTCATTTCTGCCCTTAGAGATTCTAGGTTGGCATTAATTGATTTCTCCATTCGAGCTATCATCTTCATAACTGTTACCTCAAAGTCTATTTCCGACATCTTGCTTATATTGATATCCATTAAGTCTGCGGGAGAGGTCATTGTCTCTGGGTCTTTTATTTGTTGGGAGTTCCTCCTCTTAGTCATTCTGTTGAGATGTGGTTGAGGGGATGTACAGTCGAAAATATCAACCACAATCCAGGCAAGGTGCACCTGGGAAAGTTCAGAGCAATCGGAAGCCACCACCAAAAAACCCAGCCAAAATGAAACCCAAGAATGAGATTTATGAAGTACAAAAATAAAAACAAACAAAATCCACAAGAAAACCCCCCAAAAACCGACAACAAACCAAATAGCAAAGAAACAAACAAAGGGGAGTGTGCAGGAAAGGTGGCTATAATTCCTCTATGTGGGTAAGGTAGAGTGTTTCAGCTCTTCCTGGGTGTATTTTGTTCTCTTTGTTAGAGAACAGTACTTCCCAGAGATACAGGGAAATTAAAACTGATATATATATATATATATGAAGGTAGTATTGAGTAGGGACAAAAGGACTACATTGAAGCTTATATCTATATATATATATAAAATAAAAAGAAAAATAGTATATATGTGGCAAAAGTTCAAGTTAAAATGTTACTATGGAATATTTTGTATTAAACATCTGGTTGAAATGATAAGTAGGTAAAAAAAAAAAAAAAAAACAGAAGAAGCATGAGAAACAAATAAAAAAGAGAGAGAGAAAAGTTGTATCTAAGAAATACACAGGCCGTGAGGGAACAACAGGAGCTTAATATACTAATTTTCCCCTGGTGTTGGGGTTTTACAGTATTATGGGGACCCTGGGGTTGTTTTCCTCTTGTTCTTCCAGCTTGTCTTTTGGGGGGGGCCTGCTGGATTGTTCTTCACTCAATCCTGCTTGAGCGAGTTGCCCTGACCCCTATCAAGGGGCTGCGCTCCTTGGAAACTGCTTTCTTTGTCTTTTTGTTCTCTGGTGGCTTTTGTTCTCTGGCAGCTTTTTGCGCCTTTTTGGAGGGTCAGGGCAAAGGAAAATGACTGCACCCAGACCTCTGCCCCAGAGGAGAGGAGAGAAGCCACAGTCTGCTCCACTCTGAATCCTCCAGAACACACAGTCTCCCACTCTGCAAGCACCGCTGAAAACCACAGCCTCCCACAGGCAGTGGGAGTTCCCAGGGATCACCTTAGCAGTGGACACCAGCCCCCAATTGTCCCTGCCCCCTGTGCCCCCAAAACCAAAAGCGATCCTGGACTGGGCAGGCCCCAGGTCTGTGGGCACAATTCCAAGCCGGGTCATCTCGGGCATGGGCAGCAGGTGGGGACAGCAATGGCATTGGTGGCTGCCGCCTCTAGCCCTGTTTCTGCGAGCTCAGATGCACGGCGTGTCCTCCTGGGCCGGCGTCAGCAGTGGCCACCCCAATCCGTGTGGGGTCCTCTCTGGTGCAGGCGTGGGCACGGGCGCATGCAGTGGCTGGCGGCTCTATGGCCACCGGGTCCCAGCATTTGCCCCTTAAACCCCTGTGTTGTTTGAGCACTGTTATCAGTCCCTTCCCATCCCTTGGCCACCAAGTTCCAAGGTATTGCTGGTCCCCAGGCCCAGGATGCTTTTGTATGGGGGTCTTACTTTCCAAAGGCTAGTTTCTGGCAGTCCCCTCCCCCTTCTGTTTATCCTCCGACTTCTGTCCCAGCAATTCCAACTCCGTCTTTCATACCTTTCCACTGATGATTCTCAGCCACCCCCTAGAGATCCAGATGTATAATCTTATATCTCAGGCTAATTTCGTGAGTGTTCAGAGTGGCTTGGTAGATATCTAGCTAAATTCAGGGGACCAGTTGAAACAGAGTCCCACACTCCTCTGCCATCTTGCCTCCTATCTCTGTTTCCATGAATTTTTTTAATTCTTCTTTAATTTCCTGGTTGACCCATTCATTCTTTAGTAGGTTGCTCTTTAGCCTCCATGCATTTGAGTTCTTTCTAACTTTCCTCTTGTGATTGAGGTCTGAAAGCACTGTGGTCTGAAAATATGCAGGGAATGATCCCAATCTTTTGGTACTGGTTGAGACCTAATTTGTGACCCAGGATGTGATCTCTTCTGGAGAATGTTCCATGGGCACTAGAGAAGAATGTGTATTCTGTTGCTTTGGGATGGAATGTTCTGAATATGTCTGTGAAGTCCA
>NW_027756986.1:0-14031 GCF_054177405.1 Leptonychotes weddellii | reverse complement strand
TTGAGGAGGGCACGTTCTGCATGGAGCACTGGGTGTTATGCACAAACAATGAATCATGGAACACTTCATCTAAAACTAATGATGTAATGTATGGGGATTAACATAAGAATAAAAAAAAAATAAAAAATAAAAAAAAATTAAAACAAAGTAAATCTTAATACAGAAGCATTTTACTCCCCTCTTGGATATTTTTGTACCATTGATGGATGATATCACCTTTCTGGAACCTATTTTGGCAGTATATCAAAAGTTTTAAAGTATATATTCTTTACCCAGCGTTTTGGCTTCTATAGAATCATCCTATTTAAATAATCAAGCATGTGCATAAAAATATACTCACCAAAAAATTCAAAATAATCTGAATGGCCACTAGAGTGTTTTTTGAGGCAACTTTAGTTCACCTGTAAAAGTATTAATATGTATATAAGGTAATCTCTATGTACTGTTCTACAAAACTAAGGTGTGATGTTAAGGTACATAAAATAGGTTACTAAATACTTTGTATAGTATCATATACTTTTGCATAGACAAAAGTATTTGTATGAATTTATATATGCGCAGAAAAGTGCATGTTCTTTGTGGAAGACAGAGGATGTTTTTCATAATCTTAACATGGTACTGTCTCTGTGATAGAAACAGATATCTTTGTTTTATTCTTATTGTTCTGCATTCTGAATTGTTTGCAATGAATGAGGCTGTGTGTTTTCTGTAGTTGGAAAATAAAAGCCCTCAACCCTGGGGGGTAACCTTATCTCTCTGAGGCAGGCTGCCTCTGAACAGTGACTGAAATGAGCTATGTAAGTTAATTAAAAGGGAATGGGGAGAATTCATAAGTGCTCACATTTTAATAGAGATAAATTAATTGATCTTGTCAACTGTTTTCTCTGTTCAATTAGGCACTAATGCATCTGCATTTGACCAGCTCATCCTTACATTGGCATGGGATAGAGTTGACATTGCCAAAAATCATGTGTTTGTTTATGGACAGCAGTGGCTGGTATGTAAATAATCTATATACACTATGAAATTAAATTAGACTGTGTAATAACAAAGTATTTGCTGGAATTGTGATCTAAGTTGACATTTTATGTCTGCCTAAAATGCAAAATTGGTTTAGCTAAACATTTCTACAGCATCCAGATCCATTTAGGATTTAATAAGTTCTGTTTTCCTCATGATAAAACCTTACTTTCTATAGGGTATAGATCGCTAAAAATCCTAGAACTGAAAGAAGTCTTAGAAATAGTGCCTATACATCTGTTTGTTTTTTTTTTTTTTAAGACTTTACTTATTTTGACAGAGAGCACAAGTAGGCAGAGCGGCACACAGAGACAGAGGGAGGGGGAGAAGCAGGCTCTCTGCTGAGCAGGGAGCCCAATGTGGGTCTTGATCCCAGGACCCTGGGATCATGACCTGAGCCGAAGGCAGCCGCTTAACCGACTGAGCCCCCCAGGCGCCCGTACATCTGTTTATCAGGGATATTGACCTGTAATTTTCTTGGGTCATTATCTGAATTTGCTATCAGGTTAATGCTAGCCTCATAAAATAAGTTTGGAAGAGTTTCCTCCTCCTTTATTTTTTGGAAGAGATTAAGAAGGATTGGTATTAATTCTTCGAATGTTTGGTAGTATTCACCAGTGAGCAGCCTGGTCCTGCTCTCCTGTTTGTTGATAGGTTTTTGATTATTGATTCAATCTCCTTACTAGTGATTGGTCTGTTCACATTTTCCATTTCATCATGATTCAGTCTTGGTAGGTTGTATTTTCCCAGGAATTTAGCCATTTCTTCTAGGTTGTCCAGATTTTTTAAAAAACATTTATTTGTTTGAGAGAGAGAGAAGGAGAGAGCACAAGCAGGAGGAGCGGAAGAGGGAGAGGGAAAAGCAGGCTCCCCTCAGAGTAGGGAGCCCATAGGTTGTGCTTTTTTTTTTTTTTTTAGTTTATTTATTTAAAGATTTTCTTTATTTGACAGAGAGAGACACAGCGAGAGAGGGAACACAAGCAGGGGGTTGGGAAGGGGAGAAGCAGGCTTCCTGCTGAGCAGGGAGCCCTATGCAGGGCTCCATCCCAGGACCCCGGGATCATGACCTGAGCCGAAGGCAGATGCTTAACAACTGAACCACCCAGGCGCCCCGTTTTTTTTTTTTTTTTTTAAGATTTTATTTATTTATTTGAGAGAGAGAACATGAGAGAGAGAGAGCACGAGCAGTGGGCAGGGGTTGAGGGAGAGGGAGAAGCAGACTGCCCACTGAGCAGGGAGCCCGACATGGGGCTCAAACCCAGGACCCCATGATCATGACCTGAGCCGAAGTGAGACACTTAGCTGACTGAGCCACCCAAGGCGCCTGGTTGTCCCAGTTTTGTAGTATATAATTGTTCATAGTAGTCTCATAATCATTTGTATTTCTGTGGTATTAGTTGTAACATCTCCTGTTTTATTTCTTATTTTGAGTCCTCTCCTTTTTTTGGTGAGTCTAACTAAAGGTTTCTCAACCTTTTGTTTATCTTTTCAAGGAACCAGCTCTTAATTTGATCTTCTTTATGTTATTTTAGTTTCTATTTCATTAATTTCTATTTTAATCTTTCTTATTTCCTTCTTACCAATTTTGGATTATTTTGTTTATTCTTTTTCTCATTCCTTGAGATGTAAAGTTAGGTGTTTGAGACTTTTAAAATTTCTTGAGATAGGCATTTATTGCTGTCAGCTTTCCTCTTAGAACTGCTTTTGCTCCATTCTACAAATTTTGGTATTTTTATTTCCATTTTCAGTTGTTTCAAGGTATTTTTGTTTGTTTCTTCTTTGACTCACTGGTTGTTCAGTGGCATGTTATTTAATTTTCACATATTTGTGAATTTTCCAGTTCTTTTTCGTAGAACTCATTTCTAGTTTCATACCATTGTGGTTGAAAAAGATGATTGATATGATTTCAGTCCTCCTAATTTTTTTTTTTTTAAAGATTTTATTTATTTATTTGAGAGAGAGAATGAGAGAGAGCACATGAGAGGGGGGAGGGTCAGAGGGAGAAGCAGACTCCCTGCTCAGCAGGGAGCCCAATGTGGGACTCGATCCCGGGACTCCAGGATCATGACCTGAGCCGAAGGCAGTCGCTTAACCAACTGAGCCACCCAGGCGCCCAGTCCTCCTAATTTTATTAAGACTTGTTTTATGGCCTACCATATGATCTAGCCTGGAAAATATTCTATATTCACTTGACAGAATGTGTGTTCTTTTGCTTTTGGATGGGGATGTTCTGTAAATATCTGTTAAGTCCATTTAAGGCCAATGTTTTCTTATTGATTTTCTGTCTGGATGATCTATCGATGTAAGGGGGGTGTATTAAAGTATCCTACCATTACTGTATTGCTGTCTCTTTCTCCCTTTGTGTCTTTTATTATTTGCTTTATATATTTAGGTCCTCCTGGGTTGAATGCATAAATATTTACAAATGTTGGTTGCATTGACTCCTTTATTATCATGTAATGCCTTCTTTGTCTTATTACAGTGTTCGTTTTAAAGTCTGTTTTGTCTGAGATTAAGTATCGCTATTCCATCTGTCTTTTGGTTTCCATTTGCAGGGAATCTCTTATCCTGTCCCTTCACTTTTAGTCTGTGACTTTACATCTAAAGTGAGTCTCTTGCAGGCATCATATAGGTGATGAGTCTTGGTGTTTTTTTTTTTTTTAATCCATTTAAACGCTGTGCATTTTGATTGGAACATTTAGTCCATTTATGTTTAAAGTAATTATTGATAGCTATGTACTTATTGCCATTTTGTTCATTGTTTTCTGGCTTGATGGATTAATGGATAAGGAAATTGTGTATATATACAATGGAGTATTATTCAGCCATAAGAAAGAGTGAAATCTTGGTATTTGCAACAACATAGATGGATCTTGAGATCATTATGCTAGGTGAAATATAAATACCATGTGATCTCTTTTATATGTGGAATTAAAAAAGAAAAATCAAGCTCATAGATAACAGAACAGATTGGGGTGGGGAAATGGGGAAAATGGGTGAAGGGGTCAAAAGGTTAAAAGAAAAAAGAAGGGAAAGGGGGGAGGAAGGAAGGAATGAAAAGGGAAAAAAGAAATAGTCCTCTATGTACAAGAGAAGAAAGGGAGGGAAGGAGGGCGGGAGGGAGGGAGGAAGGAAGAGAAAAAAAAAGAAATAGTCTTCTATGTACAAGAGAATTCATTACAAAAAAAAAAAAGAATTCATTACAGTGTTATCTTAGATGTTTAGACAGTTCCTTCCACGGTCTTTCCCATCTCCCATCTTACTAAATGGCAACAACCTTTTCCCAGTTTGGGGATAAGAAATCTTAGTGTCGTTTTTTATTTTCTCTTTTTCATATATTCCAGTCCAATTCCCTTTGTAAATGTTTTCAGATCTACTTTCAAAATACCCAATTTTTTGTCATCCTGGTCCAATCTGCTATCAGCCTTCTATACTGTTTTAGTAGCATCCTCCTTGGTTTCCTTATTCTCATTCTTCCTCTTAGACAGAAGATGGATCACATCACATTTACACAGAGCATAATCCAGAGCCCTTATGATGGCCTATAGGGCTTCACATCTTCTGCCCTATTAACTACCTCTCTTACCTTATGTGTTAACACCATTCCCTTTGCACTCTTTTATGTAGCCATATTGGCGTCTTCTTAAAACATACTAAGAATGCTCCCCTCATCTTTGTACTTGCTGTTTTTTTCTCTCTGGAACAGTTTCCTCCAGATGCCTACCTGGACTTGATTTTTCTTTTTCTCGTTTCCTTTTTTAAAAAAAACATTTATTTAAGTAATGTCTGTACCCAATATGGGGCTCAAACTCACGACCCCGAGATCAAGAATTACATGCTCTTCTGTCTGAGCCAGCCAGGCACCCCTCTTTTTCTGGTTTCTAACCAAACATGTCCTCCTCAGACTTTTACTGTCCACCCTATTTTATTAAGGTTTATTTACTTCAGAGAGAGAGAGCACGAGCGTGTGTGGGTTGGGGGAGGGGCAGAGAGAGAATCCCAAGCAGATTCCACGCTGAGTGCAGACCCTGACTTGGAGCTTGATCTCATAACCCTGAGATCAGGACCTGAGCCAAAACCAAGAGTCAGTTGCTCAACTGATTGCACCACCCAGGCACCCCATCCACCCTACTTTATTAGCAGTCCCCTGTGACAGCATTTTCTGTGTTCTTTGCCATTTTTTTCTTTAGCATTTATCACCATATATCTTAGCCATTTGTTTCTCTTTCTACTCCTAGAAAGTAAATTTTACAGAAGCAAGAATATTTAAAAAAAAAAAAAGAATTTTTTTGTTAACCTGCTGTATTCACAGACTGGCATAGTAAACACTTGACAAATTTTTGTTATATGTCTGAATCACTGGGAAGCTTGGCAAAATAAATGTTCATCCCCACCTTGGATTATTTTATCCAGTCTTTACAGAGGATGAGCTAGATCTTTTTTTTTTTTTTTTAAGATTTTATTTATTTATTCGACAGAGAGAGAGATAGCCAGAGAGGGAACACAAGCAGGGGGAGTGGGAGAGGGAGAAGCAGGCCTCCCGCCGAGCGGGGAGCCCGATGCGGGGCTCGATCCCAGGACCCCGGGATCATGACCTGAGCCGAAGGCAGACGCTTAACGACTGAGCCACCCAGGCGCCCCTGAGCTAGATCTTTTCTATCTACAAAGTGTAAACAGCAAATTGCAGAAAAGTATGCATAGCATGAACTTCATTGTAGCAAATTCTGTTTATGGATGTACACACATTCAGGCATATCTGCAGGCACTGTGTAGTCATAGAACCTTTCTGGAAACTGTTATTATGGGATATGTTTGTAGAGATGAGGGCCAGAGGAGACAAAGTTTCATTTTATACCAATTTGGTATTTGATTATTTTTTTAAACCATGGGAATGTATTTCCTATAAATAATAAAAAAGAATAGTCACTTCCATTCTTGTAGGACTACAGCGGAAAAAATTAATGTTAATCAGCTGTGGTAAAACTGTAACAGTAAACCAGCCTTTTATTCCGTTGAATAACTTCATTGGGGTTTTTAATTTCCTCAGATGTAAAGGCATGGACAAAGCTTTTATCTTCTATGTATATGTGGTTTATGTCATGGATTTGTTCTGCACAATATTATCTATTTGATTTTGTGCTTTCCTTCATGCTAGAGTTTGCAGCATAATTGTTTTACTGTTTTTCCTCTTCATTTGTTAGGAGTTCAGAATGCATTGAATGTATGAAGAAATGCAGAACAAAACAGATACTTTTTCTTCAAACCTTTTTTTCTCAGATGTGAAAATTTTGTCAGGCTTTATTTTGTTTTAAGGCTGTGGTTATAAACCTAATTCAGATAGAATGTTTCTTTTTGTTCAATTCAGATAGAACCTGTCAGTTTTATTATGACCTTTTTATTATATGAAAATTGACTTTCATTGAGTGCATTTCTATACAAATTTAAAAAAAACAATATAATGCCCTATTGTAATAAAGACAAATGAAAGTGATTTATAATAAAAATAGATACTTCAGTGCAGAGGTGCTTAAGAATGGCAACATATAGATAGCATAACTAATTAGATGCTTACACTTATTTTATGTAGAATCAGTGTAAATGCAGCAGTTGTGAGTGCACACTAATACCGAATGTTGTTGGTGACTTACATTCCATGCGAGCAGAAAAACACCCATGAAGACGACCAAATAGGAATTAAGAGTACAGATAGTTAATGTTAGAATAAGTAATAACATCAGAATTATTTGTATGTCATAAGAGAAAGAAAGAATCTTAACTAGAATAGGAATAACATGCCATGATAAATGACCAGTTGTTAGTATGAGAAAATAAGTTTTACAGTGTTATTAATTAGTTTGGCCTTATCTTTAAGTGCAGTGTCAAAATATTTCTCTTGTTATGACATAGAACTGAGTGGTAAAAAAATACTGCAGAAAAAAGATCTTTCATCTTGAAAACCCATCATGTGTAAGGTTTGCATTTAGTCTATATCCTGAAAAAGATCTTGGTGACCAAATCCTTTGCTGAGTGATGAAAATAGCGGATACATTGGAGAAAGAAATGTTAATAAAAGCTACTGTAGAGAAGTTGTATAGTTGTCTAGTAAACTTCTGAAGACAGAATCAGAGTAAGATTGGAAAACGAGAGGTAGAAAAAAAAAAAACAATCATTTTGGTATTGATTTTTCACCACAAAGTTTCATTTTATCATATGGTACCAAAATATTAAAAATACACAGAAGTTGGGGTGCTTGGGTGGCTCAGGTGGTTAAGCATCTGCCTTCGGCTCAGGTCATGATCCCGGGATCCTGGGATCAAGCCCTGCATCAGACTCTCTGCTCCGCGGGGAGCCTGCTTCTCCGAACTCTCCCTCTGCTTACAGCTCTCTCTCTCTCTCTGTCAAATAAATAAAATCTTAAAAAAATATATACAGAAGCAATAATATGAGATATTAAAGTATTTTAATATCATACATATAAAATATATTAATATTAAATATATTAATGTTCTATTAATAAAATACCCGTACTTAATGAAATCTCTATATTTGTGTCTCCACTAATTTTAATAGCATTTGATTCAGAGTTTGTTGAAATCTATCTAAAGAGTCCCTAAAAACTTAAAAGGGACAGCTTATAAATGCTGACTGATACACATGTGTTACATTAAACTCAAACAGCACAGATTGTGTTGCTGTTTGGAGATGTTATTTTTCTCTAATGGTGAATAATTCCGTTAAAGTTCTCAAGAAAGCTAAGTACCATCTTACCTAATTTATATGGTGGTTGTATTTTTGGAAAGTTCATTTTGTAAAACAAACCGTGACAATACTTTGTGTTTATAAGTAAAGCAGAACTATTGCATTTTTATTCATGAACATGTAACAGGATAACAAAGTTGTGTGAGATATGGGACAATTCCTTTTTGAGTGAAATTGTCTGGCATGTTGTATGATCTCTGGTATCCTTTGAATGTTGGTAATAATGGCCCCCAGTTATTGAAATGATCCCTCAAAAAAACCTTTCCTAAACATTGAGAACTGTTGCTCTTAAGATATTTTTCCCCTAAATTGACTTAATGATGGATTCTTTTTTTTTTTTATCCCTATATAACACTTACTCTCCTGCAGAAATACTGCTTATGAAATGTTCTTTGGGGAATGCTACTCTGTAGAAGTCTTTTCTGCTATTCTCTTTATACCTTGAGTCTTATCCTTTTACTATTTTGCGTGGGTGGTTTTTTTTTTTTTTTTTGAGGTGGGGGCGGGGCAGAGCAAGAGGGAGAGAGAGAGAATCTTAGCAGGCTCCGCACGCAGCGTGGAGCTGGATGCGGGGCTTGATCTCACAACCCTGAAATCATGACCTGAGCCAAAATCAAGAGTTGAAGACTTAACTGGCTGAGCCCCCCAGGTGCCCCTATTTTGCATCTTTTTAATTTTGTTCTAATACTGTTCAGGAACAAATAAGGACTTGCATTTAGAACTATGTGTATAATTAGACTGTGAAATATATTGATTAATTTTTATTTTCTTTTAGGTTGGGTCCTTGGAACAAGCTATGCTTGATGCTCTTGTAATGGATAGAGTTGCATTTGTGAAACTTCTTATTGAAAATGGAGTAAGCATGCATAAATTCCTTACCATTCCTAGACTGGAAGAACTTTATAACACAGTAAGTATATGTTAAAATTCTTTGTTGACTAAGGTTATTTCTTTGGGAAGTGTCATTGTACCTGAACATGTCCAGTTCTACTGCTAAAACCTTTAATGATTTTCTTGATTACTTGGAAGAATTACAGCCAGTGTTAGGGTGGGTTGGTTATGTGACAATCTGAAACCCTTTCCTTGTTTCTGAGATTTTCCCTGTCACCATAGTCACATAGGAAGGAGGTAAAGTGTTAATAACTCTGTTTCCCATTCCTTCCCCCTACCCCTTTTTAAAACCATAGAATCAGCTTCTTAATTACAGAGTTATTGTATTTTCTTCTTTTTTTTTTTTTCTCTTGGGTGGTCATTTGTTACACCAAACTTCTTTTGATGCCTTTTCTTAATGAATGAATTACACATTGTTTTTTCTTTTCTCCTTTTTTTTTTTTTACATTCGTGATTTTGACCTTGTGGTATCCCTTTTTTAGCTTACATACAATTTTTTGTTTTTTTTCTAAAGAGCTCCTGAAAACTGTTTCCTTTACAAAGCCTTTCTCAGTTCATGTGTCTAGCATTGGAGAGAGTAAATACTGCCCTTGTTACTGGTTTTCCGTGTTACCAACATTAATTTAATTGTACTATATTTTGAGGTACACTATTACCAAATCCTAGCTTTCTAACTTTGACTTCTCTGCAAAGCTGTCTGTTCATTCATCAGTTTCTGCCTGTTTATCTCCTCCTTTTCATTCCTAATGTCTTTGTACTTTGTGTTTATAGCAGTCTTATAGTAATCTAATCTCCTTGTCCTTTCTTCAAATCAGTTCTTTAAGCTAATTATTATAACCCTATATTTTACTGTATCTTTCCCCAGTTAAAAAAATCTTTGATAGCTCCCCAGTGTGTATAGAATAATACCCAAGCTCTTGGCTTGATTTCCAAAGTTTTTCAGCTTTTGAGATTTTACCCTAGCTAACTGTCACTTGGCCTTTTATTCCCACACCTACCTTCCCATACTGGATGTTTCATTTATGTTTCTACCTATTATTAGTCCCCCAAAATATAAACTTTTTAAAAAAGCATTTCTTGTATACACACTGCTGGTGTGTGTTTTTCTCAGCTACTCTGCACTTACTGGAATTTTATTCATTATTTAGAACATAGTTCTAATCTGTGCCACTGCCTCCACGAACCCATTGGCATAGTTAGTTGAGGACAATTATATCTTCCCTGTGGATTGTAAGTTTCTTTTGAGTAGGGATTATATCTTTATTTTCCCCCATTTTTTTTCTTTAATAATATCTAGCACAGTTAGATTGAACTTTGTTGGCATTCTACTCTTTCTAGCAAACAGGTATAAAAATTAAAAGGATTATTCATTGTGCTGAAGTAATAAGGTATACCCCTGAAATGTAAAGCAGTTATAAAAGTAATAAAAAATAAAAATTGATCCCATTAGCAAGGCAGGTAATTTTATTAATTGTGTAACTCAGAGTTATTAAGATGATATTTACTTTTCAGCATCAGTTATTGATAGGACCCTGATAACAAAGTTTGAGAACCACTACTTTATCATGTTATATAATCCTTTAACTTTAAACAAAGCTTATCAATAACTCATTTTATTTGACAGAGAGACTGCAAGAGAGGGAATACAAGCAGGGGGAGTGGGAGAGGGAGAAGCAGGCTTCCCACAGAGCAGGGAGCCCAATGCGGGGCTCGATCCCAGGACCCTGGGATCATGACCTGAGCCGAAGGCAGACACCTAATGACTGAGCCACCCAGGCACCCCTAGATATTATGTAGAATTTTAAAGCTGGGGCGCCTGGGTAGCTGTCAGTTAAGCGTCTGCTTTCAACTCAGGTCATGATCCCAAAGTCTGGGGATTGAGTCCCGCGTCAGGCTCCCTGCTCAGTGGAGGGTCTGCTTCTCCCTTTTCCTCTGTCCTGTTCATGCTCTCTCTCTTGCTGTCTCTCAAATAAATAAATTTTTTAAAAAATTAAAAAAGTGTACAGCTCCATTCAATGAAAGAAGTGTAAATTAAAGATAGAATTGTAAAGCTTTCAAAGTTTGCATGATTTAAAATTTGCGTTTTTGCATAAGTAGAACATAACCTAAATTATACATCTTTTTGAAGGTAAATATGATGATATGAAATGGTTTATCTTTTTCTTTGCTCCATTTTATGAACAGAACTCAATTAGCTGAAAAACAATATAATTTGAGAACAGAACTTATTTAGCTGAAAAACAATATAATTTGAGCAACAATATAATTTCATAAAGTCCTGTAAGTAACAAAAGAAGTTGTTACATTATTTTGAAGAAAAATAATAATTTGCTTTAATTTTTTTCTCCTTAAAGAAACAAGGTCCAACTAATCCAATGCTATTTCATCTTGTTCGGGATGTCAAACAGGTAAGAGTTTATTTTGTTTTTGAAAATGCTATTTTCAAAATTTGTTATACTTCATCTGTTTCAAAAACACATTTAAATATTGTACATCTTAAAAATATCAATAAAATGACATTTAGAGCAAGATAAAATAAGGGCTAAGTTCGTGGTAACGTAGCAGTAAAGAGCATAATATATCAGAAATCAAGAAAAAGAAAAGTTTATGAAATTAAGACCAATTTTTCTGAGTTTCTAGTCATATGAGATCCAGTGTTATGAATTTCATAATGCTCATTGGTCCCTAAACAAAGATCATTGATAGAATGTATCTTCTTTCTCTGTATTCAAAAGAAATTTGTTACCTCGACCAGTAAAGGACATTGAGTAAAGACATTGAAGGATACACTGGATGGTGATCTTCGTGGCAGATTTTGCCAGTAAAAATGCTAAAATGTTGAAATCATGCATGAATGCTCTCTTTAATACCCACTATTGATCATGATCTAAAGCCATTCTGTGGTGACCAAATTTGATGCACTAATATCCCCCTTCTCTTCTATTGGGATTCTTTGTGAATTAACTAATATCCCCCTTCTCTTCTGTTGGGATTCTTTGTGAATTAATAGTTTTAGACGTTTATTAAAAATTTTATAGTCATTTAAAATATTGGTATCTAATAGTTTTATTTTCATTAAGTGAAAAGATAATTGTTTAATTAATTGAAATATTTTTTTAGTTTCTGAACTAAAACGCTTTTTTTCTAGAATTCTTCAAACTTTTACTTGTTATTAAATGGGAGTGTACTATTAAAAAACTGAAAAATTAAAATAGGAATGTCATTTTCTGTTTTAATTTTTTGTTTTGTCACTTATTTAATAAACTAGCATCCCATAGGAAGAACATAGATTTTATTTAAAAATATTTTTCTTCAATTCAATTTTTTTCATGTGATTTCCTTTATAGCTTTATTAAAAATTTCACATACCATAAAATTGATCCATTTAAAGTGTTTATTAGTTCAATGGCTTTTAGTATATTCACAGTTGCGCAACTATCACTACAATCCAATTTTAGAGTAACCCTGTACCCATTAGCAGTCACTCCCCATTCCTGCTTTCTTCTCTACTTCCTGCCTCTCTCCTGCCCTAGGCAACTGTTAATCTACTTTCTATCTGTATGGATTTGCCTATTCTGGACATTTCACATTGCTTTGTGGTTTTTTTGGTTGTTAAAATAATTAAGGCTTTTTTTTTTTTTCCCCCCCATTTTTCCCAGAAAGCTTGAGTGATGGCGGAGGCCTTCAGTCCAGGGGTTTCTAAAACACATTTGCATTATGATTTACTTATGTGGGTTAGCAGAAGGAACTATAGTTTTTAATTCTAGAAACAAATAAGAGATTTGTTATAAATTAACTGTCTTTACATTGGTGGCTATACTAAAGCCAATTTTTTTTATTTCTGTAAGTGAAAAATCCTAAAGGAAAGGCAGTAATTGACTATTTTCTGATTCAAATTAATAAGTTGAGTGTTGTAAGTAGTATTTGTATAGTTTGAGAAATTGCTTATCATACTTTTTTTTTAGGCAACTCACATTATTTCCCTTAATTTAAATATTTCCCATTTAAGTGGGATCATATCATATGGTATTTGTCAAATATTTTAAAAAACAGAAAACTAAAAACATGCATGATAATCCTCATTCATAAAGCATATTTTGAGGTTGCACAAGACAAAATAAAAAGAAAAATCTTGCATTTAAGGTGAGAAAATATATATTTTAAAGATTTTATTTGAGAGAGAGAGAGCATGAGCAAGGGGAGGGGTAGAGGGAGAGAGAGAAGCAGACTCCCCACTGAGGAGGGAGCTGGATATGGGACTCAATTCCAGGACCCTGGGATCATGACCTGAGCCGAAGGCAGACACTTAACCGACTGAGCCACCCAGGCACCCGAAAATATTTTTGATTAATTTTTAAATCAGAAATTTAAGGAATATAAGTAGATATTTAAAACTTCACAGATGAAACCAAATTATAAAAGGTATAAGCATTTTTAAAAGTCCTGGGGGACCTTGGGGCCCCTGGGTGGCTTAGTCAGTTAAGCATCCAGCTCTTGATTTTGGGCTCAGGTTGTGAGATCCAGCCCTGCATCAGGTTCCGCACTCAGCATGGAGTCTGCTTGAGATTCTCTCTCTCCCTCTCCCTCTGCCCCTCCCCCCTGTGTGCGCATGCAGGCTCACTTGCTCTCTCTCTAAAATAAAATCTTAAAAAATTTTTAAGTACTAATTTTATCAAATTATAATTAGGGAAATGGAAAGAATGGTGATGGTAGGAGGGCAGAATTGGTTAATATATGTAAATTGTCTTATGATTAAACCCTTTTAAGATTATTTAATGAGATTAACCAAATATTTGATTCTGAACAGACAATCTTCCAAACTCACAAATGGCTCATGTTCTAAAAAATTGTTGCCCTGGGAAAATGAAGTCTTAGTTCTAAACAGTGTTGTAAGTGGTAGTTTAAGTCTTAGATGAGACTATAAAAACTTGTGTAACCTGTAATATAACCAATATAATTTTGGCTAAAAAGTACTTATAAGTACTTATGGGCCTGTCTGGAAACATAATCAACATTTATAGCATTGTTTTTGCAGGAAAATGTAATTTATGGTAATGTGCCACAGTGAAAATGGAATACTTGACTCTTAGACGTTCCTTTGCCTCTATGTGTGAAGTATTAGGGCAGTGGAAAGATCAAATGCTCTTGCTGCTATAAGCCATACTTCTGTCCTGAGCACCTTTGTGACTTCAAAACTTCAGAATCCCCTCTTCTTACATACAAATAGCTAACAGACACATGAAAAAATGTTCATCATCATTAGCCATCAGGGAAATCCAAATCAAAACCACACTGAGATACCACCTTACACCAGTTAGAATGGCAAAAATGGACAGGGAAAGAAACAACAAATGTTGGAGA
>NW_027756985.1:0-300 GCF_054177405.1 Leptonychotes weddellii | reverse complement strand
TTTTTTTTTTTTTTTTTTAAGATTTTATTTATTTGCAAGAGAGAGAATGAGAGACAGAGAGCATGAGAGGGAGGAGGGTCAGAGGGAGAAGCAGACTCCCCGCCGAGCAGGGAGCCCGATGCGGGACTCGATCCCGGGACTCCAGGATCATGACCTGAGCCGAAGGCAGTCGCTTAACCAACTGAGCCACCCAGGCGCCCCTGGAAGATTTCTTTAAAAGATAATTGTTTATTTTTTTTTTAAGATTTTTATTTATTTATTTGAGATATAGAAAGAGAGAGAAAGCACAAGCAGGGGGAA
>NW_027756984.1:0-300 GCF_054177405.1 Leptonychotes weddellii | reverse complement strand
TTGCCCAAAGCTACATAGCTTATACACAGAAAGCTGGGTCCCAGGGCGCCTGGATGGCTCAGTCGTTTGAATACCCAAGTCTTGGTTTTGGCTCAAGTCACGATCTCAGGGTCATGGGATCAGCACTCAGTGTGGAGTCTGCTTGAGATTCTCTCTCTCAAATAAATAAATAAATCTTTAGAGAGAGAGAGAAGAAAGCGGGGCCCAAGACCAGGATCTACAGCCGCACAAAGGAGAGTTCGCCGTGCAAAGGAAGAAACTGCAACAGCCAACATTTACTGACACCTGCCAGGCACTCAC
>NW_027756983.1:0-300 GCF_054177405.1 Leptonychotes weddellii | reverse complement strand
ATAAAATAAAAAATTTAAAAGTACAGTTCAGTCATTGTAAGTGACTTTTGGCCCACCAAGTTCTGGTAAAAATAGTGAGATGTGTTATAAAGCACAAATTAATTCCTTCTTGCAGGCTAGTAGGGCTATCTGACTCAAGATCCTAAATCATAACATTATCTGAAAAATGGTGATAAAATAATTTATTTCTAACTGATTTGTACCAAGGTTTTATGCAGCCCAGTATATATGATCCTTAGTAAGACTCCATGAGGTGAAGAGGTATAGACGGACCTAACATCACTCATTAAAAAGTAGTTT
>NW_027756982.1:0-300 GCF_054177405.1 Leptonychotes weddellii | reverse complement strand
CTGGTCCCTGATGAAGATTATTTATCACAACGATGGGGATTGCTAATATAGTGAAATTTTGAGATTCTGGTATATGTTAATAACTTGAATTTAAAGAAAGGATTTCATTCCACCGATATTTATTGAGTGTTCTCTTATAAACCAGACATTCTCCTTGAGTCTGCTGAAAGGCAGGAGTCCCAATTTAACCCCTCCCTTTGTGACCTTGAGTAAGTCACTTCACTATCATGAGCCTTGGTTTTCTCATCTGTAAAATTAAGAGTTTCCTTTGATGATCCTGAAGTTCAGTTTTACTTGTAT
>NW_027756981.1:0-300 GCF_054177405.1 Leptonychotes weddellii | reverse complement strand
TTCTTACTTATTCAGCTTTGAAAATTACTGAAAATTTCTCCAAAGCTCCTAATTTTGCTGTGGAATTTTATTACTCTGTCTTCATTTTAACATCCACCACATGACTGCTTTGTCAGGTAGCTTCAAGGGACAAAGCAATGAATAGCACATGGTCCTTGTCCTTGAGATATTCAGTCTACTGGAGAGATGGACACATCAAGAAACATGCACCATAATGTCACAGGTGACTTGACTTTGAACTGAATAGTATTCAACCATACTCATTAAGTTGAACCTTTGGGGAGAAAACCCCATATATTT
>NW_027756980.1:0-300 GCF_054177405.1 Leptonychotes weddellii | reverse complement strand
TCCCCGTGAAATTATTATTTTTATGAGACTGAACACGAGCTCTGTCCTAATGAGAACTCCGTGAGGTTCGGGAATGCCTGACATATATCAGATCCGGTCCGCTCTCCCTGGACAGACCTGCTACTGTGTAGAATCCTTTTGTGCACAGCAGATGATTTTCACATTTAGATCCTGGTTCCATAACTTTGTACACTTGAAGTCTAACAAGATGAAGGAAGCCAGTTTCCTTGCATTGATTTTAAATTGTGATAGAGTATTAAGTTGTTCTGAAGGAACATGTCCTAATTCTTCTGTCCTGGG
>NW_027756979.1:0-300 GCF_054177405.1 Leptonychotes weddellii | reverse complement strand
TGGAACACATCCTTAGGTAATTGATTCAGAAAGGGAACCTGGAAGCAAAGGGCCTCAATCTTTGAAAGTCTGAAAATGTCTTCATGTCATCCTCACACCTACTGATAATTTCACTGGCAACAGAATTTTAAGTTCAAAATAATTTTCCCTCATAATTTTTATTTTATTTTTTATTTTTTAGAGAGAGAGAGAGTGTGCGCGACCAGGGATAAAGGGAGAGGGAGAGAGAATCTTAAGCAGGTTCCATGCTCTCAACACAGAGCCCAATGAGGGCTTGATCTCATGACCCTGAGATCATGA
>NW_027756978.1:0-300 GCF_054177405.1 Leptonychotes weddellii | reverse complement strand
TGGCTGAGATCACCCCGGAGTGGCACCCGGATCCCCTAAATTGGGCACAAACACTCCAGAGATTTTGACGAGTTCCGGCTAGATTTGGAATCAGATCCCATGAGACTGGCTCCTGGCATTCACGGATTGGACCAGCGCTCTCACAAGTTTCGGAGGCGGCGAGCCACATTCAGACGGAGACCACGTGACATGGGCCCCTGGATCTCGTCCAGTCCACCTGACATCTCGAGACCTTGGCACCGTTGCCCTGACATTCGGACAGATGGCCCGAGACGTTTGCCTGGGCGTGGCAGACCGGGC
>NW_027756977.1:0-300 GCF_054177405.1 Leptonychotes weddellii | reverse complement strand
GAAGTTTTTATACCAAAGGTCCCATGCCTGGAGCACGCTGGTGCTGGACGTCGGTCCCAGGTCTGTGTGACTGCAGTTCTCCCATCTGAGCATCACGCACGACTGCTTTCTAGTTTCTGGACTCACGACACGGCTCCTGGCATCGAGGGGGCATCGACAATGCAGCTAAGATTCGGTTAGAGGGCTGAACGAATGAGCACCTTGTGGGCATGAGGTTAATTTCATAGAAGGCCACGGTCATCTGAATTCCATCTTAAACAGGAAATAAAGCAAGGTGTGGCTTGGCAGGGGCTAGGTAAG
>NW_027756976.1:0-300 GCF_054177405.1 Leptonychotes weddellii | reverse complement strand
TTAACCATGGCCACCTTCAAAATTAGCACCAGTGTAGACTTTCAGTCAAGCCCTCCATCAGCCTGGTCACAAACTCCAAATCAGCAAGAACCATTTGCATTAGCAAAATTTTTCTGATTGAATTCTCCCCATTCAATTTTAATTTTCATCAGATATGTTTCTGTTTCAATGAACTCTTCAGCATCACTGGGACCTCAAGTTGTCCTGGAGGGAAGGAACATAGCAGAGTAGTTAAGACCACAGGCAATGGGAAGATTGAGCTTAGTATTAGCTGTTTCTTATCTGCCAGAAATCCCCGAC
>NW_027756975.1:0-4207 GCF_054177405.1 Leptonychotes weddellii | reverse complement strand
TTGGATCTTATTAGCTAATATCTTGGAGAATTTTTGCATCCATTTTCATCAGAGATATTGGTATGTAATTCTCCTTTTTGGTGGGGTCTTTGTCTGGTTTTGGGATCAAATAGGAAAACTAATCTTTAAAAATTTACTGGAATGATAATGCTTAAGGCTAACACAAAAATCCAATTAAATAACTCTTGGCCATTTTTTCCCTAACTTCTTTAAATGTTGCAAATCTTTTAGCAAGAAAAAGTGAGCCTGCAAGCAAAGAAGTGAATATAAAAGGGCAACAGAGAATTATTATATACTCTTCTAATAAATGATCATCCCCCCAGTAACATGGCTGCCTTACCTCCTTGAATTTTATGTATCCACACCGGCCCCTTTCTTTTAGTGGATTAAGTAAGTGGGCAGGCAACCAGAGAACAGGAAGCTCTAGCTAGAAGTCAAATCCATGAGTGTGAATGCCCAAAGATTCATAAATATGATGTTAATGTGTTTTAAAGAGATTTCATCTATGTTTTACACAGGTGTCTTCAGGGTTGAGACTGTACAGATTAGAAAAGATATAACAATATATACTAGAAATTTCTTTGCTTGTCAACTTTACTATCATTCTTTGACTGGAAATACCCTTGGCCCCATCTGTACTTTTTCCAAAGAGCCATGTATTCCCTAAAACACTAGTTTTCTCTCATTGTCATAGCAATTATTTTAAGTAGTTTATGAACTTTAATAATGGCACCTTACTTTTACAGAGAACATTTCCTTTCCTTCTAAATTAGTAATAAATATATGTATATATCTTGAATGTATTGAAATGTCTTTAGAGCTTTGTTTTGAAGGATTCTCATTCTGTATCTGGATATGTAATTTTGAAAAATGATTTCTCTAAGCTGCTCTACTGGCTGTATGTCTTAGAAATGCAGCGAGTTTCCTGGTAAATCAATTTGTGTTAGCTATGCAGTACAGATTTGCAGCAGCATAATTCAGACTGACTTCTCCAAATAATACATCTTCTGACAACACTTTTAAAGTGGCAAGATAGCTTGGAAAAGTACAGAATTGTCTTGAGATATCACATCCCCCAGCAGAATTCAAAATACTGCTGCAAAACTGACAAAATAGAACCTAAATTGTAATGTGATATAGTAAAGCAGCTGATAGATTGCACCCTGCACCAAAAATTGCTAACTCAGTGCCCAACAGAAAAACCACAGAGCTGTAGGAACAGTGAGAGAAGTCTTAACTCTATGGGCCAAAAAATAGCCAAATGAATATGACATAAGTACACAGTATTGTCCAACTTGCTTAGATAGATAATGGACCTCTTTTTAAAATTACAAAGGTGACATGGAACATTGGAGAAGATGTGTGGATTACCAGTTGAAACTCTGGAAATGCTTTTTAAAATATTTGCCATTTGTTTAATATGTTGGACAGTGCTAAGTGAAGCTTAAGGGAAAAATGGTTTTGGTGTGTGAGTATTTAAATGTTGTTTTTACTGTTAGTTGAAGCCTATAGAGAATTTACATCGTGATTAAAATTCTCATGCTTTATTTTATAAGTAACTTTTTTTCAGTTAAGAATGCTCATGATATAAGATATTAATGTATCAGAGTCTTTTAAAAGACAATTTGAGACTTTGTATGGTTAGAGAATGATTACATTTTTGGATGATTTGGGGAAATATAGTGCCATGAGATGGCACATCCTAAATACATGTTTTTGCCCTTCAGCTCACTTCATATTTACTATAATATGACACTCTACATATAAAGGCTTAATTTGAATTTCACTCAGTAATGCTCTTTATCTAGTTATTATTGACAAATATTTTTTTGCTATGCAACTGAAAATGCTTTGGTTGCTGATGTAGACATACTTTAAGATGGATGTGACCATAGTTGCTAAAAATAATGTTAGACACATAGTAGATCTTTAATATTGTTGATTGAGCCATTGATTAGTTTCTTAAATCAGGACATAGAAAAGAATTAAAGTGAATTGTGAATCCCCAGAGGCTTTTCTTATCTTGTAGAAGAGGCTAGTGACCTTTACATCTCCCATTCTCATCTGTATTTCTTGTAGTTTTGAAAGTGGGTATTGACCACTGCCCTTAAATTCCATCTTACATAGGGACAATCAGAGGTATGAGAACTCTACTTTTATAAAAGGCTATTGACAATAACTCTTCTGCTTCCATCTAAAATAAAGGCTTTATCCTACCTTCTTCTGTTGCCCTCAAACAAGAACATCTTAAAAATCTGTTTATCACTATATAGCCAAATGATTTCTTTTATATTTTTATTTAAAGCACATGATCTCATACTTTGAACAATGAATGGTGAGGAGTCTTTATTTCTATCAAGAGTAACTTTAGCATTGAAAGGAAAAAACTCAACTTCAAGAAGAAAATTATGTTTTTGCTAACAGAGAATTAAGTATTCTTACTTCTGTACCTTTAGCTTTCAGAATAGATAACTTTCCACATTTTCCAGGATACACATTGTTTGTCTTACATTGCAAAAGAAAAAAAAGTATAAGAGCGGTATAGTCAACAAAATAAATAAAAATTTATAAACAACAAAAGGAAATAGTCAAAGCAAAGGAATACCCACATTGTCAAGGTAAAATAATTCCTGAGTTGTGGCTCTTTTTTCACTATTAATATGGAATGCTCCTTCCCCCCAGCTGGAGGCATAAAAGGGATTAGGACTCTCAGGTGTCCACTGAGCTGGTTGAACAATAGGTAAAACTAGGTTCAGTGCTGTCCTGCAAACTGGAAATTACCTTCTCATGCTTTAGATTTAAATTTGTAGTAATGATGGACAGTATAGGTATATAATATTTTCTTAATGTGTTGCTAATATAAATAAAATCAACAAATAGGAATTATACTGAATTTAAGTCTCACTGAGCCTCACTGAAACTCCCCATGGCCTTTTATAAGCAAAGTTGACTATACATATCTGCAGGTTTGCTCTTTGCCATTGAATGGTTCTTTCCTTTTTCTTTCTCCCTACTTTTTGTCTTAAGGTCCATCATTCCCTCCAAAGCTTATTCATGTAAGTAGAGACTCTGCAGCATAATGAACATTTGCTTAAATCTGTAGGATATACCGTATGAAAGGAAAAATATTATCAAATATTTGTAAAATTATGTTTTGGTGAAGTCGTACAAATATCAGTGTCTTCCTAAAGTAGTCCAATTTTCTACATATCGCACTGAGAAACTGGAGACATAGTTATTTGACATTTTCCCCAGATGACCACTTTATTATAAACTGTGTAAAACTTCACAGACTTACTTGTTGCGTAGACACATAAGTCGATAGATATTGAATTTTACCTGGGGCACATCAGTTATTAAGAGATGTTGAATAGCATGGGTTAATTTCAACTGGTCTGGATTGATCGCATGCTGATCTCCAGATCTACCTGAAGCCTGATGGTGACCCTTGCCCCAGGCTATAGGATATACCAACTGGAGGTAAATGGTGTTCTGTAATCATGAATTTGTGAGTTGTTTTGGAGGCAGGATGTATTCATGTGCATTGTTTGGTAATAACAACAGGATTGGTGCCTGGTTTTGGTAGAACTATTGTTAAGGCTGGCACTGAGGTAACTGTGTGACCAGTTTACTATAAGAGACTTTGGGTTTGCTGATAATGGAGAGCTTCAAGACCTAGAAATAAAATATTCCTGTGTAACCGGTAGTGGGAGGAGAAAGAAATCAACACTGGACATCTCTAGACCACTTTCAATGCATGTCCTTTAAAACAGCTGTTGCTGTTTTATTTCCTTTGCTTCTAATTTAGCTCTTGTGTGAATAAAAACTGTTTGAGGCCTGTGAATCCTTCCAGTAATTGAACACTTAAGGCAATTAATGCATAATTAATGCAAACGTAAACAGGGAAGTCCAGTAAATATCAAATATGAAAAAAGCAGCAGAGTATCATTAAAGTGAATCAATAATATGATTAAAGAAACTCAGTAGTGTGGATTGGTTTAGGTGTGCTTAAAAGCATATGGATATTAACTGAGGTATGTAAATCAAGGACAGAAAATTAATTAGTAAAAGAAAAAGAGGTGTTACTTGCAACATTATACTAGAAACCTGGAAAGGAAAAACTTGGTTGGATATCTTGGCAATGTGTATATATGCAATTTACTGAATAGTTTCATTTCTAGAATGAAACTAAGAGGTGTTCTGGATT
>NW_027756974.1:0-300 GCF_054177405.1 Leptonychotes weddellii | reverse complement strand
TCGATCCCGGGACTCCAGGATCATGACCTGAGCCGAAGGCAGTCGCTTAACCAACTGAGCCACCCAGGCGCCCCTATTTCTAAGTATTTTAAAATAAAATTTATCTTTTTAAAATTTAAATTCAATTAATAGTGTGTTAATAGTTTCAGAGGTAGAGGTCACTGAGACATCAGTTCATATTAACACCCAGTGCTCCTTATATCATGTGCCCTCCCCAATGTCTGTCACCCAGTTACCCCATCCCTCCACTCCCCTCCCCTCCAGCAACCCTCAGCTTGTTTCCTAGAGTTAAGAGTCTCT
>NW_027756973.1:0-300 GCF_054177405.1 Leptonychotes weddellii | reverse complement strand
TGATACATTGTTATTAACTCAAGTCCATAGTTCACATTAGGATTCACTCCTGGTGTTGTACCTTCTATGGGTGTGAACAAATGTATAATGCCCCCTATCCACCATTATAGCACCCTACAGAAGATTTCACTGTCCTAAAACTCCCCTGTGCTCCACTTATTCATCTTTCCCTCCTCCCAAGCCCCTGATCCATTGACTATCTTCATAGTTTTGAATTTTCCAGGATGTCATCTCATAGTAAAGGGAAGCAGAATATGTGGCCCCAAAAATATGACTGAAGGACTCCAGGACATGCCACCC
>NW_027756972.1:0-300 GCF_054177405.1 Leptonychotes weddellii | reverse complement strand
AGGATGAACTGAAATAGTAGGTATAAATCACTTTGCAGAGTACCTAACCCTCTGCACTAAGCACTAATACTAGCTATGATTTTATTATTTCCTACATCTTTTGACTAGGAGGAAATACCTGTATTCTCTTAAACTAAGAAAGGAAGCTTTGAAAGGAGCTGTAGCGCTAAAAGACAACTATAGTGGGAAAGGCCAGATTAATTCATACACATATAATGATATTGTAGGGTATTTATGAGGGTGGATTGTATATCTATGGTTGTACTTATTAAGGGATTCACAAAACTACCTCAGGGTTCT
>NW_027756971.1:0-300 GCF_054177405.1 Leptonychotes weddellii | reverse complement strand
TGAGGCCTTCTCTTTTTCTCAGGACTCTGGGATGAGGAGACCATGGTACTCTGGCTGCCATGGCCCTGGAGCATGGCCAAACTTCTGCAGCATTCTGGGTAACATCCCACCACTCAGTGCTCAAGCCCAGTGGCCCCCCATCACTGGAGATGGCTACAGGGTTGGTTAGGAGTGGGATCCTGTGTGAGGGGCTGGTTCTTCCCTCCTGGCTCTTCTCTGACATTTAGGAATTTGGGTCTAGAGATTATGTTTGATCTTCCCCTTCCTATTAAAGGCACCAAATCTAAGATCAGGCAGACT
>NW_027756970.1:0-300 GCF_054177405.1 Leptonychotes weddellii | reverse complement strand
TGTCTTTTTATTTTGCATTTCACTTATAACTGCTCTGAAATTTGGTACTTACTTTCTTCTGCTAACTTTCATTTGTTCTTTTGTAGTTCCTTGAGATGTGAAGTTAGTTAGAGATTTTTCTGGTTTCTCCGTGTAGGCGTTTATCACTCTGAAATTCCCTCGCAGAACTGCTATGTGTTGCTGTGTTGTTTTCCATTTTCATTTGTCTCAAGGTAAGTTTCCTTACTTGTCTTTTGTTTTCTTGTTAGACCCATTGGTTGTGCAATAACCAGTTGTTGTAACTCTACATATCTGTTAATT
>NW_027756969.1:0-300 GCF_054177405.1 Leptonychotes weddellii | reverse complement strand
CTGCACGAGTCGGGCGGCCAAGAGAGGCCCCGGAAGGACCGTCTGAGCACTTGCGGAAGGGCCAGCGGCCCCTTGTATGAAAGTCACACCACCCTCAGACGCCGGGCACCGCTCCCCTGCACTTCCGTGGGGCAGTGACAGGACTCCCCTGCGCGGGAGGCCGGGGGCTCCGGGCCAGACCCCCGCGCCAGCTGCGTGCAGCCAACGCGCCGGGGCTCTGCGCCCGTTTCCGCATCCGCAGAACGGAGACCCCAGTGTCACCGCCGCACCGCACACGCTCGCCGCGAGGACGAACGCCTG
>NW_027756968.1:0-300 GCF_054177405.1 Leptonychotes weddellii | reverse complement strand
GGTGCCTGGGTGGCTCAGTCGTTAAGCGTCTGCCTTCGGCTCAGGTCATGATCCTGGGGTCCTGGGATCGAGACCCGCATCGGGCTCCCTGCTCCGCGGGAAGCCTGCTTCTCCCTCCTCCACTCCCCCTGCTTGTGTTCCCTCTCTCGCTGTCTCTCTCTGTCAAATAAATAAATAAAATCTTTAAAAAAAAAAAAAAGCAATTTGTTTAGCTGGGTACTCATGAGCGTCTGCGGGAAACATCCAAACACCTAAGGGGCAAGGACAGAGAAAGGGAAAGAGTGTGCCCAGCAAAGGAGG
>NW_027756967.1:0-300 GCF_054177405.1 Leptonychotes weddellii | reverse complement strand
TCTTCTGGGAATTGAGGTAGAAAAGGCATAGAGATCCCAAAATGAAATGTCAGAGTCCTGTCGAGTTATCTAAAAAGGTCTTCTGTGTCATCAAGCCATTGCCTGAGAGGCTGTAAGAAAGTAGGGTCCTCCCTGAGGACATCTAAGGGGAGTGTTTGGGACAGGATCAGCCCTCAGAAGATGAGCTTCTTTTGGAATTCGACTTAAATTCAAGTGCTCTTCATCTGGCTCAGGAACATCAGACCCTGTATTTTGCACATGATCCAAGTCATCTGACCAAGGACGGGTATTATGGACAGG
>NW_027756966.1:0-300 GCF_054177405.1 Leptonychotes weddellii | reverse complement strand
TAAACTCCACTTCCCCACTTTTCACAGAGAGCCAGGTATTAAGAAATATTTCTCTCCTTAAAGAAAAACAAGAGTGCAAGTATGATGACAAAAGTGTGGTGGAGACCAAGTGAGTTACAAAGCACATATGGTGGGGCCCCCCCAAGCTGGCTCAGTTGGTAGTGCATGCGACTCTTGATCTTAGTGTTGAGAGTTCAAGCCCCACATTGGGCCAAGAGCTTACCTTAAAAATAAATAAATAAATAAAAATAAAAGACCCACTCATTCTTTTTTTAAGATTTTATTTTTTTTAAGCAATCT
>NW_027756965.1:0-300 GCF_054177405.1 Leptonychotes weddellii | reverse complement strand
TTTTATTGTTATGTTAATCACCATGCATTACATCGTTTTCAATGTAATGTTCCATGATTCATTGTTTGTCTATAACACCCAGTGCTCCATGCAGAACGTGCCCTCATTAATACCCATCACCAGGCTAACGCATCCTCCCATCCCCCTCCCCTCCAGAACCCTCAGTTTGTTTTTCAGAGTCCATCATCTCTCATGGTTCGTCTCCCCCTCCGATTTCCCACCCTCATTCATCCCCTCCTGTTATCTTCTTCTTCTTCTTCTTTTTTTTTTTTAACATATATTGTATTATTTGTTTCAGAG
>NW_027756964.1:0-4207 GCF_054177405.1 Leptonychotes weddellii | reverse complement strand
GTTGCGTGTGGGTGAAGAAGGGGGTGCCAGGGGTTGGGTCTGCTGAAACCAACACCGTCCCGTCTCCCTGCCCAGCTCGATGAACTCCTCCTCCTTCGGCATCAACCAAGGCCTGCTACCCTGGCTCCCTGGGTCATCACTCCACACCACACACGTCCTTTAAGTGTCTGAGCGCCCCTCCCCGTGGTGGCACTGCTGTCCAGGGCGTGAGCACTCAGCCCTGGCTGGACCAGAATGCGCCCTCGCGAGTGTTTGCTGAGTGGCTCATGTCAGTACCGCCTCACCTGCCAGGGAAACACTGGCCCTGGGGGACAGGCAGGGTCCCTGGGGCCCCCCTGCTGGCTCCAGGCCGTGGAAGGAAAGGAAGACAGACCACACACATCCTGGTATCTGCGTGTGTGGACACAGGCAGCTGGGCCAGCCTGCAACATCAGCGCCTCCACAAAGCGCCCCTCTGAAGACCCCTGAGGGCCTTTCCACAGAAAGTGGCCGTTTACATGAGAATATAAATATGCCCCATGGCAGGGGGGCGAGGAGAAGCCTCCCAACCAGGGCAGACCACCCAGGAGACCCTCCAGGGAGGGGACAGCGGCGGGATGCTCATAGCCCGGTGTCAGTCCCTTGGCGGATCCCACAGGCCCTACTGGAGAAGGGTCCCCATGGGGCTGTCCCCCAAGTGGGCCCCCAGGGTCACATGTTCACGTGACCTGCTCCCATTTCTGGAAGTGCCCTCCCAGAACAGCTGTCGGCAACAGCGAGCGTGCCCCGTGCACGCTGTCATGGCCATACCTGTGCAGTCACTGGCCGGCCGGACTCGTCTGTGACGTTGACCCTGGAGAAGCCCACAGTCAGGGGGACAAGGGTGGTGACCGTCCAGGCCAGGGGGTTGTAGACCACGGCAACGTGTCCCCCAGCTCCTGGGTCTGCACACACAGAACCGGCGTTACCTGCTGCCATTGGACTCACCCAGCACCTCTGGGGGCCCCTGGCTACGTGGGAAACTGAGGCAGGAGACACAGCCCTGCAGAGCTGCCAGGGCAGCTGAATATAGGGACCAGTGGGCTAGTGCGCTCCTATGCCCAGCAGGCCCCATACTCTGCTCAGGGCTCTGTGTCCAGTCCCCAGGCAGGGGAGGATGGAAGGGATCACTCCGTGTCCCTCTGGACAGTGAGGGTCCCTGTGTTCCTGACACATCATTCCCTGACAGCCCCACTGGACTGACTGACCAGGGAACTGAGGCCCGGAGAAGGACAGTCACCTGCCCAAACTGACCCGCCACTAAGGTGTGGCTCCCAAGTTTTGAATGCTTGGCACTGGGAAGGACTGGAGAATTCTCAGAAGGCTGGAGGGTCCACTCCAATCGCCTAGGCCAGCGTTTGAGCCCCAGCGATGTGGCCCTGGGTCCCATGTGTGTTCCGTCCTTTACCCCCGGTAAGGTAAACTCTGGCCATGTCTGATGATTCCTGGACCCCTGAACACATCACACACTTTCCAGCCCCCTGCCCCTGCCCAGCCTGTTCCCTGTGGCTGGGACACCTTTCCTGACCTCCACCCGTTCACTGCTCGGGCAAGCCTCCCTGGTGAGGTCATGGGAATGGACGGCACCACCTGGCAGGGAAATCAGACCCCGGTTCCAGCTCTGCTGCAGCTGTCTCGCCCAGCCAACCCCAGGGTCTGTGGGCTGGGACTGTGTGCTGCGTGCGTGGTCCCCGGGGGCCTTCCCCGGTCTGAAGGTCAGACGGCATTGCACACAGACACAGAGGGGAGGGACGAGCAGGCCAGGTGAGCAGGGAGGTCAGATGTGAGGGGTGCACCATGACAGAGCGCAGGCTGAGGTGGGAGCTGGGGAAGGGGCAGCAGGCCCTGTGCTCATGACATCAGGCACAGGGAGGGAGGCCGAGGTGTCCCGGTGCTCCTAGGACTTCCTGGTTCACAATCGCTCAGCTTCAAGCTGGCATGATCAGTTACTCCACACGTGTGAACCCTTCGCTGTCAAAGGGTCGGACATCAGCACCCAAACTGAGCTTAGGAGGGAGTTGGGGAATCCAGGCTGGGCTCAGGTCCCCGAGGACACCTGCATCCTCTGCAATACTGAGCACAGTCCCTGGGTTCAATCCCCGCTCTGTTCCTTCCTAGCTGGATGACCCTGGGCATGTCCACAAGCTCTCTGTTTCTGCTGTGTCCTCAGCTACACAGTGAGGAAAATAGCACCCCCTAGCTTACAGACTCTCCACGCACTGCAGTAAACACTGCGGGCTGAGCTCTGAGCAAATTCCATACTGAGTTGGCTCACGTGGTAACCTCCCCCTCTTCCCATCACAGACAGGACAGGGAGGCTCCCAACAGTCAAGGCACATGCCAAGCTCAGACCAAGGGTCCGTGGGGCACAAGGGATGTGGTTGCAGAGTCTGAGGCTTGGGTTGTGCAGGTCCACCCCGAGACCCACAGGCTCTCTGCTCAGAAAGGGTCAGCCCCCCTCCCGCAGCGGCAGGGACGTGCCATAGGGGCCTCGTGTACCTGTGAAGGCAGGGGTCCTATCCTGGACGATGGAGGCCATCAGTTTGCGCACACCCTGCATCCCTGACCGCAGATTCTTCACGTACGTGTCTCTCACCTTGGGGGTCTCAGTCCCAGTGATGGCGTGGTGGTGCTGAGCCTGCATCCCGACCACAGTGGGGGAAACGCGGGATCAGGCCTGCCTCCGCAAACCACCTCCAAGGCGCTGGCTCTCCTTCCTTCTCACCAGCTGCTAGTGGAGCAGGTGAGGGTCCCGAGCACATTCCAGAACAGGAAATTGAGGCTCAGAGGGACTGATGACCTTGCAGAACCCCACTGAGTCCCCTAACGTGGGCTGAAAACAGACATCTGCAAGGGACCCGCCCCAGCTTCACCTCCACGGTGCAGTGTTCCTGCGAGTGCCACTGGGATTCTCCAGGCACCCTCCATTCTCTGTACCAAAATGGGGGTGGGATGAGCTCCTTCCCCACAGGGAAACTGAGGCCCCACCAGCTGAAGCCATGTGTCCCGCTCACTCCAATGGACTCTAAAGTCTGCCCATTTCACCCCCAACACGGTGACACGTTCTGCCGTCAATGCCCTTCCGGTGAGTGTGCCAAGGCCATGGCCAGCATGGCCCCTTTCTGGCTGGGTGATGACAAGTTACAGGATTTCTGGGGTCTCAGTTTTCCCGTCTGTTCAGTGGGGGACGAGTGGAGACAGAAAATTAGGAACAACTTGCTATGGGGTTATGCCGAGCAGGTTATGTACATTCTCACATTCAGCTGCCCCACCATCCTGGGGTGGGCACGAGCTTCTCACTGTACAGGGAGGGAATTAGGGCCCAGAGAGGGAAGTCCCAAGCCTGAGGCCACACACTGGAGGGGGACTGGATCCACACAGGACTGTAGACACCAATGCTTCTCTTCTTTGCCCTTTGCACTCTGGGTAAATTTGGCTGTAAAGCCACTGAAGCCACCAGCTGAAGGCTGTCAGACCATGGTTCTAGCCTTGGCCCGGTGTCCACATGCGCCTGCCATGCGACCACGATGTCCACATGCGCCTGCCATGCGACCACAATGTCCACGTGCGCCTGCCATGCGACCACAGGCCCCCTGGGTGTTCTGTTTGGAAAGTGGACCTCTAGTGACCACGGGCTGGGGAAGCGCACTGCACGGGAGGTTTCCAACCCGATCGTGTTGCTGAGAGGTGTGCCATTACCTCGGAGACCGCCCAGCGGAGCTGCTTGAGCTGTTTCAGGGCCCAGTCCAGGTCCAGGTGCTGGTGGGGGGCCGGCCACACGGAGCGTGTGAACATGGACTCCCCGGCGTACAACAGAGCGCTGGCTCGCCTTGCCAGCCTCTTGAGCCTGCTGCGGGACGTGTAGAAACCGGTCCAGGCCTGAAATGGACCTACAGAGGAGGGCTGGCAGTTGGCGTGAGTCTCCCTGGCCTGGGGGCTTCCTGAGCCCAAGTCCCCCTAGACCTGGGGAAGCTGGGGCCTGGGGTCTGGCTCTGCCTGGGTCACCTCTGGAGGCAGCCACTCACTCCTGCCCCGGCCAGACCAGGAATGGCCCGGGGATCCCAGGGAGGGGCTGGGGTAGGTGTGAGGATCAGGCTGGGCTGGACCAGGACTGGGATGGGGGCCAGAGAGCCCAGGGTGGACCTGGGAAACCTGGAACCGCCTGTGAGCCGAGGGCCTGGGAGACCTC
>NW_027756963.1:0-300 GCF_054177405.1 Leptonychotes weddellii | reverse complement strand
TCACACACACATCCCTCCATATGGACATGCCCTTCCCTCCCCCCAACAGCACACAGAGGCCGCAGCTACAAAGGCAGGCCGAGTCCCTGATCCGCCATCTCCCACCATGTCCCTCCCTCTCGTTCATGTTCTATCCCGGGAACCTGCTGCCACCGTCCAGACCAATGACAAATTGTAGCAGCAAGAACCGGAGTGTTACTTTATGAGGCAGTGAACAGGCTGCCCTGCCACTGGCCCTCCAAGGATTCCCAAATTACCACTGTGAACATGTGTCTTCTTTCAACGTGTTTCCTGTGGATT
>NW_027756962.1:0-300 GCF_054177405.1 Leptonychotes weddellii | reverse complement strand
TCCGACATCCAGTCCAGGCCCACGGGCCCAGCAGAAATTCCTCATTGCTCTTGAGTGACTCTTGTCTTCTCCCTAAGCCCATTTAGCCGATGAGAAAACTCAGTCTCCTTCAGGGCTGGGAACCTGGCTTCCACCTATTGACCTCTCCCCATAGAGTCTGGCAGTTGAT
Organism: Leptonychotes weddellii; assembly: GCF_054177405.1. Lineage (NCBI taxonomy): Eukaryota > Metazoa > Chordata > Mammalia > Carnivora > Phocidae > Leptonychotes > Leptonychotes weddellii. The sequence goes on along the minus strand of NW_027756962.1, from coordinate 131 downwards.
GGGGGAGGGAATGAGGCAGATTGTCCTCCTGGAGCCAGCATGAGGGAGGCTCTTAAACAATGCGTAGGTTCTTAAACCAGCGGCCTCCTTCAGCATCTCTTCTCCAGGAGGGCTGTGAGCAGACTCCCGCC
>NW_027756961.1:0-300 GCF_054177405.1 Leptonychotes weddellii | reverse complement strand
GGGTCCTAATACAAAATCATAGTTTCCATAAAATCTAAGAAATTGGCTCTGATGCCATAGAAATTAAATATAAAAGTACAGTGGCTGCTTAATCATTATACCGTTCTCAAATGCTCTTTTGACGTTTTTCTCTTTATCTGAGAATGTCTATTTAAAGACATACAAATACTGAACTACAAGTCTTTTTTTTTTTTTTTTTTTTAAGATTTTCATTTATTTATTTGACAGAGAGAGCGAGAGAGCATAAGCAGGGAGGAGGGGCAGAGGGAGAGGGAGAAGCAGACTCCCTGTGGAACAGGG
>NW_027756960.1:0-300 GCF_054177405.1 Leptonychotes weddellii | reverse complement strand
TTGGGGCACCGATGATCACTTCCTAGGGCCCCTCCGGTGATAGTTCACTGTGAAAGTGTCATCAAAGGAGAAATGTGAGCAGGCTGTCATCTTTGCTCATACATGGGCAATTCCAAATAGTGAGTTCGGAACCTTGCTTTTTGGACCCAGGGTGTCTTTGGAAAGCTCCTGTCACCTGAGCTGCCCGGCACCGGGAGCGGTCACTACACCTCACCGCGCGCCCTGCGAGGTAGGTTGTCCCGTTGCCCATCCTAGGACGCCTGCTGCTTTGATGGCAGTGTGAATGTTGCTCGAGCGGGG
>NW_027756959.1:0-300 GCF_054177405.1 Leptonychotes weddellii | reverse complement strand
TTTCCTCCAGTTACTGAATGATTAGGTGTTTCTAATTTTATGTACTAACATTCAGACTAACACGGAGTGCTGTTTATGCAGACACCGTCCTTAAGTGTTACTTCATTTAACACAACATAACACGAGGTGATAATGGGCAATGTTTTCGGAGTGTTTTCTATGTGCCAGACCGGGTTCTGAGTGCTCTGCATACTAAAATTTCATTTTAATCCTCACAAAAACATTCTGAGGCAGAGACTGTTGTCATCCCCATTTAAAGATGTGGAAACTGAGGTTAAGTTAGAGGTTAAGCAACTTGCC
>NW_027756958.1:0-300 GCF_054177405.1 Leptonychotes weddellii | reverse complement strand
TTAGCCCAGTGATGGGTATTAAGGAGGGCACGTACTGCATGGAGCACTGGGTGTTATACGAAAGCAATGAATCATGGATCACCACATCAAAAACTAAAATAATTAATTAATTAATTAATACTTTAGACATCATACTTCAGAATCAGAAGTAGATGTAATGTTAAGACATTTCAAAGCACAAAAACATTAAGGAGATAGACTATACATTAAATCCTTTCATCTGTTAAATTCTGCACCATTTCTACATATTGTCAGAACAATGGGAGAAAATACACAGGAAATTATTTCCAGAATTAGATC
>NW_027756957.1:0-300 GCF_054177405.1 Leptonychotes weddellii | reverse complement strand
CTGCTTACGTGAATATTTATTCAAATGTATCACTTTTATGTAAAAAAGCCCACACCTTCTAATTCTAGGAATTGTTCTTTAACTTCTCCTATTCCTTCCAGACATGATTGCTTTAAAATAGATTACTCATTAATATGATGTTACTTTCTCTCAATTTATTCCCAGCTTTATTACTCAAGTCATATATATGCTCATTTTGTCCAGAATACTGAGAAACTGAGTCAGGTTATTAAAAATCATGTAGCAAACTGAGTGTTGTTGGAGTGGGGGGTGGGGTGGGAGGGATGGGGTGACTGGGTG
>NW_027756956.1:0-300 GCF_054177405.1 Leptonychotes weddellii | reverse complement strand
GTTACACAAAATTTGGTTTCAAAGACTTTTGGAGAATGAGTTGAGACATGTTTACTGTGTATTTGGGGAAGTCACAGTGCTTCCTGGAAAGAATCTTTAAATAATGCACTCTGAAATGTAAACTGCCTTAGATAGCTAAATTTGGCAAGGAAGTCAAACTTTCACTATTCACAGACAACATTATACTTTATGTAGAAAACCCAAAAGACTCCATCAAAAAAAAAAAAAAAGCTGGACCTGACACACAAATTTATCAAAGTCCCAGGATATAAAATCAATATACCAATACCTGTTGCATTT
>NW_027756955.1:0-300 GCF_054177405.1 Leptonychotes weddellii | reverse complement strand
TTAACCATGGCCACCTTCAAAATTAGCACCAGTGTAGACTTTCAGTCAAGCCCTCCATCAGCCTGGTCACAAACTCCAAATCAGCAAGAACCATTTGCATTAGCAAAATTTTTCTGATTGAATTCTCCCCATTCAATTTTAATTTTCATCAGATATGTTTCTGTTTCAATGAACTCTTCAGCATCACTGGGACCTCAAGATGTCCTGGAGGGAAGGAACATAGCAGAGTAGTTAAGACCACAGGCAATGGGAAGATTGAGCTTAGTATTAGCTGTTTCTTATCTGCCAGAAATCCCCGAC
>NW_027756954.1:0-300 GCF_054177405.1 Leptonychotes weddellii | reverse complement strand
CCGAAGGCAGTCGCTTAACCAACTGAGCCACCCAGGCGACCCTGAAGATTACTTCTTAAGGCTGATAAATTAAGTACATTCACACAACAGTATAATTTTAAAAGTAGAATTTAAGAAATATTTTTTACTTAATCCGAGTTAATGATAAAAAGTAATCAGAAGGGCGCCTGGGTGGCTCAGTTGGTTAATCGACTGCCTTTGGCTCAGGTCATGATCCTGGAGTCCCGGGATCGAGTCCCGCATCGGGCTCCCTGCTCGGCGGGGAGTCTGCTTCTCCCTCTGACCCTCCCCCCTCTCATG
>NW_027756953.1:0-4208 GCF_054177405.1 Leptonychotes weddellii | reverse complement strand
CTCCTAATTTCCTTTTGTGTATATTCTATAGCTCTTTTCTTCCTTGTTGCCACGGAGATTACATTCAACATCCTAAATTTATAACCTTCTATATCGAATCTGTAGTAGTCTAACTTCAGTAACGTGCAGAAACCCTGTTCCTTCACAGCTGTCTGTACGACACCCTTTTGGTTGTCGAAGTCACAGTATTTCATCTTTACACGTTGTGTGCCCCAAGACATAAATATTCATTCATTCATTCTTTTTTTTAAAGTAATCTCTCCACCCAACTGAAATCAAAAGTGGCATCCTTCTCCGACTGAGCCAGCCAGGTGCCCCATAAATAATAATTATTTTAAATGCATTAGTCTCTTATGTAGAAAACAAGATCTGGAGTTAAATACCAAAGTTATAGTAGTACTAGGTTTTACATTAATAATTTTTTTTTTATCAAATGAGTTAGTCTCTTAAATCATGTAGGAAACCAGTTTTAATACCATCGAATGCCAACTAACCATTGTTATAAAACACTAGCTTCTATAGTTGCTGCGTATTTACCTTTCCTTAGATCTTTGTTTCCCCATATGGCTTTGAGTGCTGCCGCTCTGGTCACAAACACCCTCGACTTTTGTTTTTCTGGGAACATCTCGATTTTCCCCTCACTTTTGAAGGACAGTTTTGCCAGAAATAGGATTCCTGGTTGACAGTGTTTTTCCTCTGAACACTTTGCATGTATCAGCCAACTGTCTTCTGGTCTCTGAAGTTTTTTTTTTTTTTTCAAGATTTTATTTATTTGAGAGAGAGAGTGAGAGAGCACAAGCAGAGGGAGTAGCAGGGGGAGAGGGAGAAGCAGGCTGGTTCCCTACTCGGTACCACTGAGTCACCCAGGCGCCCCAGCCTCTGAAGTTGCTGGTGAGAAATCTGCTTTTCATCTATTTGAGGATTTCTTGTGACAAGTGGCTTTCCTCCTGCTGCCTTCGCGATCCTTGGGTCTGGGTTTTGGACGTGGTACAGTTGTGTGTCTCAATGAGTGGCCTCTTGGAGTTCACGGAGTCTCGTGGATGTTTGCGCTCACGTCTCCTCACACCGTGATTTCTTCAGATCTTCTCCCTGCTCCTTTCTCTCTCTCCTTCTGTGTCTCCCATGCACATTGCTTGGCCCCTTACATTCTGTTTGCTTTTCTTCCATCTTCTTTTCTGCCTGTTTCTCGGCCTCCATAACTTCCATTGTCCTGTCTTCAAGGTCACTGATTCTTTCTCCTGGCTTCTCAGATCTGCCTTTGAATCCCTCTGGTGAATTTTCTATTTCAGTTACTGTGCTTTTACATCCAGAAGTTTCTTTCTGGTTTCTTTGTAGATTTTCTGTCTTTATTCCTATTTCCCTTTTGTCTGTACGTTGTTTTCTTGACTTTCTTCACATATGGCATTTGTTCTTCAAGCACATTAAAAAAATTTTTTAACATCTGTGTAATACGTCTGCCACTAAATCCTCGTCGGGGACAGATTCTGTTCATCTCTTCCTTTGAATGGGCCATGCTTTTCTGTTTCTCTGTGTGCCTTGTGATTGTTTTTGTTGGATATTTGAAACTAATAATGTGGGCACTTGGAAATCAGATTCTCCCCTCTTCCCAGGGCTTGCTGGCTTAGTCACTGTTTTTGTTTATTGTTTTTGTTTTGATTGTTGTAGACTGTCTGCCAAGGATCAGCCTGAGGTGTAAACTTAATATCTTCTTGGGTCTTTTTTTTTTTTTTAGATTTTATTCATTTATTTTAGAGGGAGAGCACGTGAGTGGGAGGGGCTGAGAGAGAGAGAGAATCTCAAGCAGACTCTGCGCTGAGCTTGGAGCCCAACACGGGGTTTGATCCCACAACCGTGAGATCATGAACTGAGCCGAAATCAAGAAATGGGTGCTCAGCCAACTGAGCGCCCATACGCCCCTTCTCGGGTCTCTTCTAAGCTTTTCTGTGTTCATTTGTAAATTTTTCCTGTCATATGCGGTTGTTTTGTCCACTCTTTAATGTCTGTCTTCCAAGGGTGGGGGTCCTAGGCCTTTAAATCCTTAGAAGTCACGTGAGCTGGAGGGGAGGGGCTGCCCCCCTCCTGGCCAGGGGCAGCAATCAGTGAACAGAGCGCTGACCCGATACCTGGAGGACAGGGTCCTTGCTGCCCGTCCTGGCTCTTGCCCGCGTGTGTGGTTTCTTCAGGAACACTGCACAGCTGCCCGCCTGGGGCCAGGGCTCTGGAGGGGTAGGTGCATCTGTGCTAAGAGCTGACACTGACCACAAGTGACTGCAGCTTGCCATCCAGACCTTTCCCGGCTCCCACATTGACCCGAGCACCTTCTGCATGATCCTGTGTCTTTCTCTAGAACATTCAGCTCCTCGGGCACAGGCTTTGGTGGAGGGATGGGCTGTACACGGTGTGATGGGGGAGCGCAGCGAAGACCCAGGGCGACGTGGAAAGGGGCAGGGGGTGGACTAGTGGCCCCCTGCATCAGGGCAGGCCTTGGGTGAGTGCAGGTACCAAGGTGGCAGTGACCAAGGTTAGGGTGTGGTCCTGGGGTGTGGTGGGGTCTGGGGCTCCCTGAGCAGGAGGATGTCACCGGAAGGGGATTTGGGGAGAGGTGGGTAAGAAGACCCTGGGGTTTCTGGTGCTGGGGTTATCCAGAATTCTCCGTGGAGGAGGGGAGACAGCTCCCCCAGAAGAGGGGTGGGCGTAGCCCCCGCCACTGTGAGCCCTGAGCTCCGTGTGTTCAAAGGAGAGGCAAGGAGCGGGTGTGTCCGGAGAGGAGAGTGGGGGACAGGCTCGCCGGGGCTATGGCGCACGCAGGACCTCGTGCCCGCTGTAGGGGAGGGTCCTGGGCCGACAGGTGAGGGTGTGCCGGGAGGCCGTTAGAGGGCTCTGAGCTGTCCAGATGAGAGGAGACCGTGGCTCAGTCTAGCGCGTTGGCAGTGGGCGCAGCGCAGAGTCAGATCTTGGATATATTTTGAAATTTGGGGAATAGGATGTGCTGGGACATGGGGTGTGGGGCGCAGGACAGGGAGAGACGAGGACACTCCGTTTAGAGCCAAGGACGAAGGAAGAAGGGTGGAGACCAGTTGCTGGCATGAGGGGTTACGATCGAGAAGTTGCCACAGACCGCAAGTGGGGACTTGAGCTTGAGGAACATTCTGGAGAAAAGGCTGGAGGTAGACACCAAGTAGCCGACAGCCGAAGATGTACATATTTTTCTGTTTCTGTTTTATTCTTCCCCGAGGTAAAATTCACATAACAAAATTGACCATCAAAACCCAACAGCCCAGTGGCATTTAGAACATTCCCAGTGTTGTGTGACCTCCACATGCACTCAGCTCCCAAGTATGGTTTTTACAACCAGGAGAGGAGATGAGAGGGGTCTCCGGAGCCTGGCGGTGGGGGGGGGGGGACCGCCGCCGGGGTGGGGAAGGACCCAGAGAAGCACCTACAGGCCAGTGGAGTCTGTGACAGGGGTTGGGGGATGGAGGGGTGTACATGGGCAGGGGCTGGAAGGTACTGGGGGTCAGGAGAGGGACGCTGAAATCTGGCAGCATGTGTGCTGAATGGGGTGGTCCTGGGGAGGGAAGGGAATGTGGGCCAGGCGGGAGGGGAGGGTCCGGAGGGAAGGCTGGGCCCTCCACTGGGTGGGGAGAAAGGGGCAGGTGCGAGCCTCCCTCCTCCAGGGGCTCACTGAGCACCTGCTCCGTAGATCCGTAGATGGCCCCCTCTTCGGTGAGTCCACTCGGTGTGCGTTGTGTGAAAGCAAACATGCCCCCGTAGCTTAGGTTCCGGCAGGGAGACAGAGGCTCAAGCAAACAGCATAGCGCTTAGTGTGTTGGAGGATTTGACAACAGAAACCAGAAAGGGCAGCCGGGGGCTGTGGGGGAGGGGCCACCAGGCCCCAAACCACCCCTCACCCCCAACCTGTGCCCTCCTCACTCCTGGGCCTCCGTGTGGGACGGGCAGAGGGCCGCAGGGCCCTGCCAGACCCACACTTCCATGCCTGCGCCCTCCTCCCCTGCTGGGCTCTGGTGGGGGGTGACGCTACCTGCTCAGCCCAGCCCCAGGATATGTCACCTGCCAGATGCCTCACCTCTGCTCCTGGAACCGTGAGGGGCTGAGTCACCTCCAGGCCCCCAGGAGAAGGCGGAGAAGTGGGGAGGAGCAGAGCAGTGGGGGGAGAGAAGTGGGAAGGAGCAGAGCAGTTGGTGGGA
>NW_027756952.1:0-300 GCF_054177405.1 Leptonychotes weddellii | reverse complement strand
GAGTCTCGACCCCTAATGGGTCTGCCTTCTCTCCACTTTTCAGATCCTTCTTGTGTTTGTTTTGTATCTAATGTCCGGGGTTTTAAACCAGACCTCACCTGTTATTTTTTTTTTTTAAAGATTTTATTTATTTATTTGAGACAGAGAGAATGAGAGAGAGAGAGCACATGAGAGGGGGGAGGGTCAGAGGGAGAAGCAGGCTCCCTGCCGAGCAGGGAGCCCGATGCGGGACTCGATCCAGGGACTCCAGGATCATGACCTGAGCCGAAGGCAGTCGCTTAACCAACTGAGCCACCCAGG
>NW_027756951.1:0-300 GCF_054177405.1 Leptonychotes weddellii | reverse complement strand
CTGGGCATAGGAATTTGGCTGTCAAACACTCAGATGAACTTGTGTGCGTGATTCAAACTGAAAAGTTAACCAGCTTTACAGAAGTGATGATAAAGCCAATAGGAAGGACAAAAGGCAGTGAGAGCCTGGTGCAAGGCAGGCTTCCTTCCGGTGAAGGTGGTCCTATTCTGCAGCAAATGCTTCCCTTTGTCTCTAGTCAGTGTTTTGTAAAGTAAGACATTTAACTTGGAAAAAACAATGTGGAAAACAATGCCCAGTGTGGATGGCTTCTTTGCTTGCAAGGCACCAACCTCCCCCAGG
>NW_027756950.1:0-300 GCF_054177405.1 Leptonychotes weddellii | reverse complement strand
GCAGGCACCATGCTGAGCAGTGGGGATAGGCAGGGGACAAGCCAAAGTCCCTGACTTCAGGGGCTTACTGTTTCTTGCTAGATCAAAAATTAAAACACTTTTATGATACTATAGTGGTAGAACATTTGTCTAAACCCATAAAGTGTACAACACCAAGAGTGAACCCTAATATAAACTAGAGACTCTGGATGATGATGTACCAATGTAGGTTCATTAATTGTAAAGAAGGGTTCCAGTCTTGGGATGCCTGAGTGGCTCAGTCAGTTAAGCATCTGCCTTCAGCTCAGGTCATGATCCCGG
>NW_027756949.1:0-300 GCF_054177405.1 Leptonychotes weddellii | reverse complement strand
TAACTTACAAACCTCTCTTCTCTAATATTCTTTTAACTCTCACAGGCATCTGTGTATGTGTGTAATGTTAATATTTTAATTTTTTTAGAGATTCATTTATTTATTTGAGAGAAAAAGAGAAAGTGCATGAGCGGAGGGGGGCAGGGGGTGGTGTGCAGAAGGAGAGGAGAAGCAGACTCCCTGCTGAGTGAGGAGTGCACTGTGGGGCTGGATCCCAGGACCCTGAGACCATGACCTGAGCCAAAACCAACAGTCAAATGCTTAACCTACTGAACCACCCAGGTGCCCCTATTTTATTTT
>NW_027756948.1:0-300 GCF_054177405.1 Leptonychotes weddellii | reverse complement strand
GAATCTCGTTCACTCTTAGTTGAAAACCCCATTTGTTTTTTGTCAATGATAGTGGCATTCCTATCAGGCAGTACAGACTATGTCAATCTGAAGACAACAACGATAAGAGCCAAAGCACTCCAAACATGCTGAGGCAGAGACTGCAGGAAGCACTTAGACTGTACAGATTCTTCGTCTTACAATAGTAAAATCGTACAAGTGCAATAGTAATAAAAATTATGCTAACAGTGCCTTTTCAGTTAGGATGAGAAGAAATGTATTTTCAGGTGTTCAGTAGTAACAGCTTTGTGTAAATAGCTT
>NW_027756947.1:0-300 GCF_054177405.1 Leptonychotes weddellii | reverse complement strand
GCTCGGCAGGGAGCCTGCTTCTCCCTCTGACCCTCCCCCCTCTCATGTGCTCTCTGTCTCTCTCATTCTCTCTGTCTCAAATAAATAAATAAAATCTTTAAAAAAAAAAAAAAAAAAGAGTGACATGGTAGTCTTGTTGAAGGGTATTGGGAATTCAGGAGGATACCAAACCACTTCCCAACAGTGAAGAGGTTTTAAGAGGAAGTTTAAGGAAAAGTTTTAAAGAGATAATCAGAAGATATTTAGTTAATTAAATTTGTTTTTCATCAGGGGAACTTCTGTTGCAGTTAGGTCGTTTGG
>NW_027756946.1:0-300 GCF_054177405.1 Leptonychotes weddellii | reverse complement strand
CCCCCTCCTAATACCAGCACCTCAACATAGGCACGCGGGGGACACAAACATCCGCCCATAGCAGCCAGGTTCTTGCTGAGTGCTGTTTATGCTTTTCCTGCTGATGTATTCCTCGCAGCGGTCCCAGGACTTGAACTTCACAGGCAAGTAGCCTGGATTTCAGAGAGGCTAAGACATCGGCAGGGACCGCTCTGCGCCAAAGCCACCGTGGGGACACTGAGGCAGGAGTTTGTCTCAGGTCCCGCTCTTTCCTGCCTCAGAGCCGGAAGGGCCCTCAAGGTTCCGGAACGCATTCACAAT
>NW_027756945.1:0-300 GCF_054177405.1 Leptonychotes weddellii | reverse complement strand
TCCCTGCTCGGCGGGAAGCCTGCTTCTCCCTCTCCCACTCCCCCTGCTTGTGTTCCCTCTCTCACTGTGTCTCTCTCTGTCAAATAAATAAATAAAATCTTAAAAAATAAAATTAAAAAATTAAATTAAATTAAATTTTAAAAAGCCACAGCATTTCCTGCAGGTAAAGAATTTATATTCTCTCGGGGCACCTGGGTGGCTCTGTCGTTAAGCATCTGCCTTCGGCTCAGGTCATGATCCCAGAGTTCTCGGATCCAGCCCCACATCGGGCCCCCTGCTTGGCGGGGAGTCGGTTTCTCC
>NW_027756944.1:0-300 GCF_054177405.1 Leptonychotes weddellii | reverse complement strand
TATGATAATAAACCAGATAGACAGGACCCCCTGTCCCCTCGCCCCCTGTGGAAGTTCCTGTTGGAACTCGCATTGGTTTTCTTGCCTTGCCTATGCCCCACGGGTCCGATGTTTGTATGGGATGATAGATAAGGAAACCAATGGGAAAATACATCTGAAGATATTTGGTTAAGAAGTCAGTTTACTTGAAAGTTGATTGTTCAGAACCTCAGCAGAACTTTGATTTTGGCTTTTCATCAGGCATGATCTGAATACCCTTCTTAGTTCCTCTAATTAACTTCTTTTCAAGGCATTAACTTC
>NW_027756943.1:0-300 GCF_054177405.1 Leptonychotes weddellii | reverse complement strand
TCATTTCACACTTTTTCCAAAGCATTGGTGTCACAAATATTTCCCATGAGAAAAAAAAAAAAATGACATGGTATTCTAAGGATTCTTAGGATATCCTAAAGCAAAAACCCACCAGATCACTTGTTTTGCATCTGGTACATGTTCACTGAAAGGTATTCACTTTTTCATTTTAATAGAATTTGAGTTGGGAGCTCCAGCACCGCAATCGCAGCCTTTTTAAAGTTGGTGCCCAGCTCCCAGGTCCGGGCACAAGCGCTGGAGAAGCCGGGCCAATGGGAGGCTGAGACGGCATGTGTTTGG
>NW_027756942.1:0-4208 GCF_054177405.1 Leptonychotes weddellii | reverse complement strand
TACATCTAAAACTAATGATGTAATGTATGGGGATTAACATAATAAAAAAAAAAAAAAAACAGTAGCTTGCCAGGAAGAAGCTGGGTGGGTGGGTGGGTGGAGGAGAGATAGGAAGCAGGGAGATGATTCAGTCTCTTCACATTGCTCCTTCATTCTTTGTTCATCATTTTCTCTCTTCCACTCTCTATAGGAGCCTATGAAGGCTAAGGCCAAAGACTTATTTTCCTTCCCAGGCCATGAGGGTTAATTCTTCCTTTTTACAATTATGAAAAATCAAAGTGACAAACCTAGGCTCATTCTCACTAAAAAAGAAGCCTTGCTAGGTTTTAACAAAAAGGAGACTATTATAACAATAACGTAATAAATAGTATAACCAAGAAACTCTCCATAGGCTTTCCTAGCATACGCAGGTATTCTTTTCTTAATTCATTCAGCATTTACTATATGCCAGTGTAGTGGGGAGGAAACTTCTTCCTTCCTTTCTAGGTTCTTGGCTGAGACTACTCAGTAATAAAAAGATTAACAGGGAGAAGGAAAACTAATTTAATTACATTCATACTTATGGGAGCCCCACAAGGATATGAGACAGAAAGAAGTGACCGGATTTGTGAAGAACTGACAAGACAAAGGGGTTTGCGCCACAGGTAATAATATGGTGAAGAAATAACAAGGTTTGTTTATACAGCATCTTGGCCCTAAATTCCCGGAGATGTCTTCTACTCTTCTAGTACAGGTAGGGTACCTTTTAGGGGATTTATCTCCTGTTTTCAGGGGGCCAAAGGAAGGTGAGTATTCTTTCTGCACCAGCTGTTTTTCCAGTTCAATTCAAAATAATATGCCAAAATGGCATATTTGGGGGTAACATATACTGAATCTCTACATCAGCCGTGGTACTAAGATGAGAGCCATGAACAAGACAGACAGGGTCTTTGCTCTCCTACAGTTTACATTCTAGGTAGGGTGTGTGTGTTGGGAGTAGGGTATGAAACATATTTTAATCAAATAACCATGAAAACATCAGCTTCTGAGAGGAACTGTAAGGAAAATAAATAGGGATAGGGTATTGTAATAGAAAATAATAGGGCTTAGGGAAGGCCTCTCTGAATGTAATAGAAGGCCTAGGAAGGTGACATCTGAAAGGACTTGAAGGAATCAGAGTACAAACATCATTCCATACAGAGGGAATAGCAAGTGCAAAGGCCTTGAGGTGGTTATGAGTCTGAGGTTCTTGTGGAGGAATCACACTGAGCAAGGGGATCACTAGTATAGGATGAGCTGGAGGAGGTAGGCAAAGGCCAGAGCATATAGGACCTGGAGCAGTAGAAAGCTAATGAAGGACTTTTTAAACAGAAGAATGACATAATCTAAGTCACCTGTCTAAAAACAACAACAACAACAACCTGCTCTGGCTCCTATGTATCTACAGGAAATTTAGGAAATCAAAGGAGTATCCAGAGAGATGATGGTGGTTTAGACTAGAATGATGGCAGTGGAGATGGAGAGAAGTAGATAGATGGGTGATGGACTTGTTGAAGTAGAATCTATAGTATTTGGTGCAATTTGATGTGAGAAATAATGGGTAGAGAGGAATCAAGAATAACACTTGAGTTTTAGCTAGCAATACTAGGTAGATGATGATGGGATTTACTGAGGTGGAAAGATCTGAAGATGAATGGATTTTGAGGAGGGAGACAACAGATCCATGACTGATAATGTTTGTTATATTCAAAATGACATCAAACAGCGAGTTTAATATGGGAGTGCGGAGTTCCGATAAAAAAGTCTTTGCTGGAGATACAGTATCGGGAGTTATAGGCTATAATGACTCCATTGCCCAAGGGTTGAGATCATTTGTTCCTCAAAAACATTCTGATAAAGTCACATCTTTGCTAATGTAAGAGCATGTCATCCCTCATGCCATCATTCAGTTACCCCACATGCCAAAGGCAATCACTGTTCTGATCTTTTTTTTTTTTTTAAAGATTTATTTATTTGAGAGAGCGAGAATGAGAGAGAGAGTACATGAGAGGGGGGAGGGTCCGAGGGAGAAGCAGGCTCCTCGCTGAGCAGGGAGCCCGATGCGGGACTCGATCCCAGGACTCCGGGATCATGACCTGAGCCGAAGGCAGTCGCTCAACCAACTGAGCCACCCAGGCGCCCCACTGTTCTGATTTCTACTGCCAGTTTCATTGTGCCTGTTTTAATATTCTACTTTATGATACAATTCAAAATATTCTTCCCTTATGATTTCTTTTCTGGCTCATGGATAATATCTAGATGTGTGTCGTTTAATTTCAGAATATTTGAGGCTCTTCTAGATGTTATTCATTTCTAATTTAATCCTCTTGTGGTCAGCGAAGATACTACACATAACTGCGATTTAAAATTTTTGAGACTATTTTGGGCGCCTGGGTGGCTCAGTCGTTAAGCGTCTGCCTTCGGCTCAGGTCATGATCCCAGGGTCCTGGGATCGAGTCCCACATCGGGCTCCCTGCTCAACGGGAAGCCTGCTTCTCCCTCTCCCACTCCCCCTGCTTGTGTTCCTGTTCTCGCTGTCTCTCTCTGTCATATAAATAAATAAAATCTTTAAAAAAAATTTTTTTTGAGACTATTTCATGATCTAAAATAAGATTTATCTTGATGAATGTTCCATTTGCACTTGAAAAGAACATGTATTCCGTTACTCTACAGTTGCTGGATGAAATATTTTATAAATGTCAATTAAGTAAGTTGCTTAATAGTGTTTTTCAAATTCTTCATATCCTGGCATTTGGTTGTGTGTGTGTATGTTGGTCTGTCAATTTTTGACATAAGGGTGTTAAAATCTCCAAATGTGATTATGAATTTCTTTAGTTTTGTCAAAGTTTTCTTAAAATTTTTTTGATATTTGCTATTAGGTTTGTATACATTTGGTACTGATAGGTCTTCCTGGTGAGATAATCCCTTTATCATTATAAAATATTCTCATATCTGGTAATATATATATATATATATTTTAAAGATTTGAGAGAATGAGACAGAGAGAGAGAGCACGAGATGGGGGAGGGTCAGAGGGAGAAGCAGGCTCCCCGCCGAGCAGGGAGCCCGATGCGGGACTCGATCCCGGGACTCCAGGATCATGGCCTGAGCTGAAGGCAGTCACTTAACCAACTGAGCCACCCAGACGCCCTTATATCTGGTAATATATTTTGAAGTCTAATTTGCCTCATATTAATATAGCCACTCTTCAAGTGGGTCTCTTTTAGATAGCACACTATTAGGTCTTCCTTTTTTTAAATTCAGTCTGGCAATCCTAGCCTTTTAATCAGTGTGCTAGGTTCATCTACATTTGATGTAATTATTGGTATGTTGAATTCAGTTCTATTTTCCTGTTTTCTATCCATCTCAACTATTTTTTGTTTCTCTATTTTTTCTTTCCATCCTTGTTAAGTCTTTTTTTTTCTTTCTTTCTTTTTAGTATTCAATCTCTTAGTTCCTCCATTAGCTTCTTAGCTCTGACACCTCAAGCCAGTTAAGACTGCAGATTTCTGCTTGAGTTCTGGTGGCCCCATGGTGCCTAGACATGGGAATATCTGGATAAATGTGGATCTCATCCATTGCACGTAGTTCCCTTAAGGTATGAAAGCCTCCCGTTAGTATCTGCCTGCTTTTGTCCCCTCTTCAGAGTCTTCAAATAGTTTGGCTACACTTTGTCCAGAGTTTATAATTGTGATCTCTGGGACAGTTATTCTCATACTGGCAACTCTGCCATTATCAACAGAATTCTCAGGTCTCTTTTAATCCTTTAAAAATCCTTATTATGTAAGGGGATAACCTTTTATCCAAAAGAGAACAGGTCTCAAGCTTTGGAAGACAATAGCATCTAATTAGAATTTAATAATCAGGTGTTGTATTTTATCCATTTATCATTTTACAGATGGCTAATGATACTGCTTTTCCAACTATAGCTATGATTTCAAGTTTTATACAAGCAAAATTGTGAGTCAATGTACAGAAAATGAATAAAAACTAATAGTACCAGGGTTATACAGTTATAGCAAAACATGAGGCAAGAGTGCCGGAATGGCTGAAGTTAGGAAAATACTGTTCAGTAACATACTTCCTCTAACCATGAGGCAGTGGTGAATGCCAGTCTACAGTTAGGAAGAGAAGTCAGGACCGGAAATAGAGATTAGAGAATTCATTCAAAGGCTTAAGACCTTCAATCC
>NW_027756941.1:0-300 GCF_054177405.1 Leptonychotes weddellii | reverse complement strand
GGGGCTTATTTAATAATTCTTGAATGGGAGGAATTTGTCTTCTTGGTTCCAGAAACAAACTGGTATTCGTGGAAAGATCTTAGAACTGAGAATTCCATAGGTCCAGGAGAGAATCCTCTTCGGCCGCTTAGCAGATTTTGGCAGGTTATTCATTTTTACTGTCTCAGCTTCATTGATCTTATTGGTGAAACGAAACTAACAATACCTTCCACATAGGGTACGTGAGATAGAGTTGGTAGAAGTGTCTGGTTATAGGGGGCACTCTGTAAATGTTGGTACCTACATCCTTTCTATGTTTAT
>NW_027756940.1:0-300 GCF_054177405.1 Leptonychotes weddellii | reverse complement strand
TTCCCCACGGCAGCCCTTCCCGACGGAGGCAGACCACCCGCCATCCTCCCCAGCACGACCTTGCGGCCACCCTTCCCACCGGCCCTCCCCGTCCCTCCCATTCCCAGTCCTGGAAGGAGCGCACAGACGCTCAGTGGCTTCCCCAGGAGCTCGCTGGGAGCTGGAGCATTCGGTGTGTCCCTGTGGAGAGGCTGTAGGCGGTGCATGGGACTCTGAACTTTCTCTTGTGCCTGGACCAAGACGCAACCGTAGACTGACTGCCAGTCCTGGTTCCTTCTGACCTGCGGTCTCCGTCCTGGC
>NW_027756939.1:0-300 GCF_054177405.1 Leptonychotes weddellii | reverse complement strand
GCGGGAAGCCTGCTTCTCCCTCTCCCACTCCCCCTGCTTGTGTTCCCTCTCTCGCTGTCTCTCTCTCTGTCAAAAAATAAATAAAATCTTTAAAAAAAAATAATAAATAAATAAATAAAATATGTATGGGTATGTTAACAGTGCACACCCAGTTATCACCTACACCCAGTTTAAGAATGAGAACTTTACCAAGAACTTTGAAGGCCCCGTGAGCCCTCCTAACCACACCCCCTACCTTTCCCTTCCTCTCAGAAGCACTCATTAGTCCAAATGTGGTGATGGTCAGTCACTTTCTTGTTT
>NW_027756938.1:0-300 GCF_054177405.1 Leptonychotes weddellii | reverse complement strand
ATGTAGAAGCTGTACCAAAGAAAAAAGCATGAGGCTCCTGAATATTGCAAACTGTCTATACAAGATTTCTTAGGTGTTTTCATGAAAAAGTAACTTTCAAAAGAGCCATTATAATGGATATATCAGCAGAAAATATGATATCTACTTCAAACCTTTCCCTTCTACCATTTTCCAATGTAGCTGCAAAAAAGAAAAAAAAACTGAAATATAACTTTTCAAAGTATTAGCTTATGAATAAAAAAATTGAGTGGTGCACTTTATGCATTTGGATTTTTAAACTGATTCCATGATAATTCCACT
>NW_027756937.1:0-300 GCF_054177405.1 Leptonychotes weddellii | reverse complement strand
GCGCCTGGGTGGCTCAGTTGGTTAAGCGACTGCCTTCGGCTCAGGTCATGATCCCAGGGTCCTGGGATCGAGTCCCACATCGGGCTCCCTGCTCGGCAGGAAGCCTGCTTCTCCCTCTCCCACTCCCCCTGCTTGTGTTCCTGCTCTCGCTGTCTCTGTCTCTGTCAAATAAATAAATAAAATCTTAAAAAAAAAAAAAAGAAAGTAAAGAGAAGATATAGGCATAATTGCTTAATACAGTATAGTTAAAATATGAATATTGTGAGGTTGTTTGTAGTCTTTAGGCATACAAATGAAAAT
>NW_027756936.1:0-300 GCF_054177405.1 Leptonychotes weddellii | reverse complement strand
ATG
The DNA here is from genome assembly GCF_054177405.1 of Leptonychotes weddellii. Classification (NCBI taxonomy): domain Eukaryota; kingdom Metazoa; phylum Chordata; class Mammalia; order Carnivora; family Phocidae; genus Leptonychotes; species Leptonychotes weddellii. Next base: position 297 of record NW_027756936.1, on the reverse strand, counting down.
GCAGGTGCTGGCTTATGTCTTAACAGGGTCACCCTGGCTCTTGGGGTGAGAATGGAATGAGAGGGGAAGGGAAGAGCGGGGAGAGCAGTTAGGAAGCGCTAATCCGGGGAGAGAGGGTGGTACTTGGACCAGGGTGGTACAGTGGAGGTAGTAAGAGAAGGTGGGGCTCTGGGGCGCCTGGGTGGCTCAGATGGTTAAGCGTCTGCCTTCAGCTCAGGTCATGATCCCGGGGTCCTGGGATCGAGCCCCGCATCGGGCTCCTGGCTCAGCGGGGAGTCCGCTTCTCCCTCTCGCTCT
>NW_027756935.1:0-300 GCF_054177405.1 Leptonychotes weddellii | reverse complement strand
TCCACAAATGAAATAAGTTATAAAGATTGGAAAAGAAAAGAAAAATCTTACTATTTTACCAAGCATATTATTTTCTACTTGGAAAGTTAAAAATAAGCTACAGAATCATATTAAAACTAATAAGAGAATTGTACCCGGCGTACAAAATCAATGTACATTAATCAACAGTATTTGTAAACACTAGCACAAACAACTGGAAAACATGATTTTTAAAAGATATAATCTAATAGCTCAAAAACTGTACATAAGAATACATATAACTGAAAGACTTTTATGTCAAATAAAAAATATTGAGAGGTA
>NW_027756934.1:0-300 GCF_054177405.1 Leptonychotes weddellii | reverse complement strand
TTTCTTGTTTTAATGAAAGAACATGGGTGATTTTAATGGTATTTTTATGAAAGAATGGTATAAAATATAGAAGAATGAGATTTTTAAAAATTTGCTCAATTTTTTTAGCTTAAGAATTTAGTACAAGTTTTATGCATATTATTTGCTTTCCTAGTTGTTGAAATGACAGTACCTGTGAAACTCCTTATAATTCTGTGTATTAATTAGTTAATTAATTAGTTAATTAAAATTCTAATTATGTTCGCAGTCTGAATGCTAGATGTATATTGTTGCAGTTATCATTGTTGTTTAGCCTTAAGG
>NW_027756933.1:0-300 GCF_054177405.1 Leptonychotes weddellii | reverse complement strand
GACAGCTCTGTGGTCAGGGAGGCAGCCTGAGGACCCAGGAAATGTGGAGGAAAGCCCTGAGTGTCTTTGTTTCATCTGAGGGTGGGCTGGGGTGAGTCACAGAGGAAGGGGGGAAGCAGAGCTCAACTGAAGGTGGAAATGACAAGAGAATCCTACAGTCCAGCACTTATTCTGTGCACCCCTGGGACAGGGGCCGGGTAGCCTGAGGGTAACTCTTCTGTCGAGGCCACTGACACTGAGAGCTGGGGCTCAAGGACGGGGTGGGGGATGGGCTCTCCTCTTTGTGATCACTCTACTTGG
>NW_027756932.1:0-300 GCF_054177405.1 Leptonychotes weddellii | reverse complement strand
GGGACCCCGTCGGGCAGGCAGCTGTCCCCTGACAAACGGTGTGGGCTGCCCGTTTTATTCCGGAGGCTGTTGGGGTGATCCCGGCTATCCCGCATCTCCAGCGGTTTCCAGGGCCTCGGCTGGCCGACAGGTGCGTATGGCGCTTTTAGGAGCTGCCCGTGTCAGGGGAGCCCGGGGCGCGGCTGGTGTGGGGTGTGGCGGCGACCCCAGGCTCGGCTGGCGCGGCCCGCACGCTCGACCTACTTGCAGGCCTGCACCTGCGCACGTGGGCGTGTGTTTCCCTTTCAGCGGGAGCTGGGG
>NW_027756931.1:0-4208 GCF_054177405.1 Leptonychotes weddellii | reverse complement strand
AAAAAAAAAAAAAAAGAAAAAGAAACCCTTCCTTACCCAGAGGTTATGACCATTTTTTTCCTATACTCTCTTCTAAAAGCCTTGTTTTGTTTTTCCTATTTAGGTCAATTTTCTACCTGGGATTGTTTGTGTTAGGTAGGGGTAAAAATTTTTTTAATTAAAAAAAAAACAATATTCCCAGCATCATTTATTGAAATTTTACTTTTTCTCCAAAAACTTTATCTGTACAAAATTTCCATAGGTCTGTCAATACTACTTTATTCTGTTCTTTTGGTCTGTTTTTCCACAACTAGGTCAATATTATACTTTCTTTCATACCAAAGCCTTATACTTATTAGTCTTACCTGATAGGGCAGGTCTTTGCAGCTTGCTCTTTTTCTTTAAGAGTTTCTCAGCTACACTTGACCCTTTGCATTTCCTGGTTTTTTATAGCCATGTTTTGTCAGACTAAGTTCGCATCTATTCCTAGTTTGGTAAGAGATTTTTTTTTTTTAAATCATAAATAGATGTTGAATTTTATCAAACATTTTTTTCCTGCAGTTGCACTTGACTTTTTTGAAAATTCACTACTTCCCAAATGATGTGCTAGATGCTTTATATACATCATATCTAATATTCAAATCAGTTTTGCAGAGTAAGTAATATTATTGCCATCTTGTAAATAAAAAAAAAAAAAACCCACGAGGTTCAGAAAGACTAAGCAGCTTGCCCATATTTTTAGGTACTAAGTTGAAAAGCTGGGATTCAAAGTGCGGTGTCTCTGGACACTTTATTTGCTTATTCTTTCATTTATACACGTATTTATGCAATACCTTGTTATCGAGGGGCCTACATGTTCCCTTGAAGTCTCCACCGTTGCTATCTTCATGTTCTCAGCACAAGTACACAGAATTCTACAATGTGCTGACAGATCCATCACTTTTCTACTTCCTGGATGAATTCAGATAATCTATCTTTACTTTCTCCTTTATTGCTGTCTTCACTGCATGGACCGAGCCGATGGTCACAGGCAAAACAAATAAATGGAGGGACCCTCTATGTGAAAACCAGACAGTACCAGGCATGCCGCAGGATACACTCCTGCCTGTGTTTAGCACCTGATATGAAAAATACAGTGATCTCAATAGAATTAGGCAAATGGAGAGAGGTAGTGGTTGTGGGAAGAAGAAAGTGATCATCATCATCAACGTTGAGTGTTGGCGAAACACTTACAATGTGTTAGCTGAGCTCTAGGAAACGTGCTGGGGCTGAGGCTAGATGCATGTTTGATCTTCACCAGGAGACTCTGTGAGAGTTGACAGAGCATCAGACCAGCATTTGAAACACCCAGGCAGACTATTCCATGTGATGTGTCGAGAAAGCTATTTTATGGATTATTAGCAGAGGTCGTGTGCCTTGTGAACGTATCGATTTTTTTCTTCAAATATGGCGGCAATATTATGGGCACACATACGTGATGTGGGTGTGAATAAACACTAATACAGACCTATTTCTCATTCAGAAGCAAACTCTTATAGGAGTCACCTACCTAAAGGACTAGGTGATCTTCACAAATCAAACCCAACAAATTCCCAAGATACGCTGATAGGACAGAGTTTCTACATAAAACAGACTGCTGGTGATCCCACTCCATTCCTTGAAAAGTTCAAAAAGTGTCAAGTAATCTGAAGACCACTAGGCAAATATCTGCTTTCTATATTACTTTTTGGCACTGGATATTGATGTGTGGGGTTTAGACGAGCTAATGATTTGACTTTCCTTCAAACGTTGCTCATCTTAAGTCTAAACATGTCATTTGTGGAAAATGACTGTGTGTGGTTCATTGGCTATGTGTTCATTGACAACAAGATTTGAACAAAGTAAATTCCCACAGCATTTTAAAGGATCTCAATGATTGGTTGGCATGAAATCTAATTTTTGAAAAAGTTTTATTGAGTTAGAAATTACATACAACAAAATTCACCCTAAGCATATGGTTCAGTGAGTTTCAGCAAAAGCATGCAGTCATTAATTACCAACAAAATCAGGATATAGAACATTTCATCACTTCAAAATTTCCCTCTTGTCTCTTGACAGTCACTTACCTCTCTTGACCCATGCCCTTGTAATCACTGACCTATTTTTTGTCCCTCTAATTTTACCTTTTCTAGGATATTGTACAAATGGAATCACACATACTTTTTGTTTCTGGCTTCTTTAGTTCAGCAGAACATTTTCGAGGTGGATCCATGTTATTGCATGTCTCAATAGTTCGTTAATTTTTATTATTGATGAGTAGCAGTTCATTGGATGAATCTGCCATAATTTGTTTATTTATTCATCAGTTAATGAGCTGTTTCCAGGTTTTCTTGATTGTGAGTAGAGTTGCTATGGACATTTGCATATACACACTTATGTTAGTAATTGTGCTCATTTATCTTGGAGTAGGATTGCTGGATCAGTGGGTACATGTAACCTTAACCTTACAAGAAACTGCCAAAGTGCTTTTCCAAATGGCTGTACAATTTTGCATTCCCAGCAGCAATATGTAATTTCCAGGTGCTCCACACTTTTGACAAACTTGGTATTGTCAGTCTTTTTAATTACCCATTTCATGATTAATTAGGTTGAGCTTTTTTTCACGCACATATTGGCCTTTTGTATATTTACTTTGTTGTAGTGTCTTCTAAATCTTTTGTCCATTTTTTGGAGAACTTGTCTTACTGAGTTTTTTATATATTCTGGACACAAGTTCTTTTTTTTTTTTTTAAGGATTTTTTATTTATTTTTTTGACAGAGACACAGCAAGAGAGGGAACACGAGCAGGGGGAGTGGGAGAGGGAGAAGCAGGCTTCCCACTGAGCAGGGAGCCCGATGGCGGGGCTCAATCCCAGGACCCTGGGATCATGACCTGAGCTGAAGGCAGATGCTTAACCACTGAGCCACCCAGGCGCCCCTGGACACAAGTTCTTTTTTTTTTTTTTTTTTAAGATTTTATTTATTTATTTTGAGAGAGAGAGAATGAGAGAGAACACATGAGAGGGGATAGTGTCAGAGGGCAAAGCAGACTCCCTGCCGAGCAGGGAGCCCGATGCGGGACTCGATCCAGGGACTCCAGGATCATGACCTGAGCCGAAGGCAGTCGCTTAACCAACTGAGCCACCCAGGCGCCCTTGGACACAAGTTCTTGATCATATTTTTTTGTCAATATTTTTTCCCTGTGTGAAGTTTGTCCACTTTCTGAGTATCTATAAAAGAGCAGAGGTTTTTAATTTTGATGATGTATAGCTTATCAATTCTTCGATGGTTTCATGTTAAGAAATCTTTGTCTAATTTAAAGTCACAAAGATTTTCTCATGTTTTCTTTTAAAGATTTTTCTCTTACGTTGTCCATACCATGTCTATACCATGTGAATCCATGTTCATCTTTTACTTCCTTTTTAAAAGTCATTTGTAATTACACATAAATCACATTCACTAAGCATAAAGCTAGGCTTATATAAGTATAGCTATAAAGATTTGTTTAAAATTTGTTTAGACTATTTATTGGCCTCAACAGCAAAGTATTTTTACTTTTTAGGTGACACTATTTTCTCTTCAGTTTTGTTTTGTGTTTTTCTGAGTAATGTGGCTTTTTAGCACTCATGATGCAGAGTGTAAATTTTAGGTAATGAAACACTCACTGAAGGTAAAAATCATGATACAGTCATCATTTGGTTTTTGATTGGTTTGGTTTTAGCTGGTTATGACTGCTAGTTTTAATAGTGATTATCAGCCAGTTGAAATCAGTATTTACACAAGACAAACTTGCAAAACTAACCAACAGAGCTAGATCTGTCCCAGCAGGATATATTTTTAGATTTTCATTTTAGGTCGCTGTCTTCATCAGTGGGACCAAATGAAGTGACCAAGTTACATTTTTTTCAGTCAAGAGGTTTAGTTGGCATCCTACTTATGATTGATTGCAGTGTTAATTTATTACCTATTTATATGAGTGTCACGGACAGATGCCCAACAGACCCTGCACTTCTTTTTTTTTTTTTTTTAAAGATTTTATTTATTTATTTATTAGAGAGCGAGCGAGAGAGAAACAGCATGAGAGGGGGGAAGGTCAGAGGGAGAAACAGGCTCCCCGCCGAGCCGGGAACCCGATGTGGGGCTCGATCCCAGGACTCCGGGATCATGACCTGAGCCGAAGGCAGTCGCTCAACCGACTGAGCCACCCAGGC
>NW_027756930.1:0-300 GCF_054177405.1 Leptonychotes weddellii | reverse complement strand
ATGAAAGCTTTGTCTCCTTACAAGACGTGTGAGGTGATGGAGCCTGGAAGAGCAGTGTTCAGACACATTTAGGACTCAAAGCAAAACAGCCTGAAGGGTGGCAGAGGAAGAGATTAGGAAGGAAGGAAAGTTCAAGAACATGGACCCAGCATAGCAGACATGGGATTCACCCCTGTCCTGTCATCATTAGCATGACGCACGCTGTCCCTGAGCACCAGAAGTTCAAGGCCATGAGGCCATGGAGCCGTGGTCAAGAGTCTTGGCTGGAAACAGACCTTGAGCTTCCCATGTCTCCTTTTT
>NW_027756929.1:0-300 GCF_054177405.1 Leptonychotes weddellii | reverse complement strand
ATTTGCCTATTCTGGACATTTCATATAAATGAAATCAAACAATGTATGGCCTTTTGTGTCTGGCTTCTTTAACTTAGCATGTTTTCAAAGTTCATGTTGTAGTAGGTACCTCATCACTTTTTATGACTATATGATATTCCATTGTGTGGATATATTACATTTTGTTTACCTGCTCATCAGTTGATACAGTTGGTAGAAATTTGAGTTGTTTCTACTTTTTATCTATTATAAATCATGCTGCTATGCACATTTGTGTACAGATTTTTGTGTGGACATAAGTTTTTCAGTTCTCTTGACTCT
>NW_027756928.1:0-300 GCF_054177405.1 Leptonychotes weddellii | reverse complement strand
TGCACTGTGAGGGAATGGATTATAAGAGGCAAGAATATAAATAGCGAGACCATTTAAATGTCTATTGTGGAACCCAAATGTGCAATGAAAAGTAGTTTTAATTTAGGTTACATCAGTGGAGTTTGAAAGTAGAGTTAAGGTAGATTTTGGAGGTATAATTGTTGATGAATTAGATGTCGGAGGTGGAGAGTGATAACAAGCAAGAATGAAGTCAAAATAGTTCTCTGTTCTGGGCCGAAAATGGTGTCCGTTTCCTTAGTTGAGGAAATGAGCAAATTAGGGTTGGTTTGTTTGGTTGGG
>NW_027756927.1:0-300 GCF_054177405.1 Leptonychotes weddellii | reverse complement strand
TAGAAAAACCAAAGGGCGGGGCACCTGGGTGGCTCAGTTGGTTAAGTGTCTGCCTTCGGCTTGGGTCATGATTTCAGGGTCCTGGGATCGAGCCCCGCATCGGGTTCCCTGCTCAGCGGGGAGCCCGTTTCTCCCTCTCCTCCTCACCTGTGCTCTCTGTCTCTCAAATAATTAAAATCTTAAAAAAAAAAAAAAAAAAGACCAAAGGGCATTCTCTTTAAAATAGTTCAAAAACAGACTCTAAGAACAGTTTGTGATGATGCCTTCTTTCTTGAGTATAATTATTATTTTTACCCATAC
>NW_027756926.1:0-300 GCF_054177405.1 Leptonychotes weddellii | reverse complement strand
GCCTGGGGAGGTCTCCCCCGCCCCTGCCCCAGGGAGTGTCGGGCTGTGTCTGCGGGCCCAGGCTCCCCTCTCCGAGGCAACCCGACTGGAGGCGGGAGGCGTGTGACTGGTCCTCTGCCTTGATCCCGGTATCTGAGTCTCAGATTTGGTGACCTGCCCAGGACAGCAGCCCCTCGCTAGGACGTATGATGCTAGTGACAAAGTAACCATCCTTTATGTGTTGAGCTATAATTCGCATGGGATGCAGTCTAGAATCAGTGCGGACAAGCATGGGGGCCAGGACCAGACTGCCTCTGTTTG
>NW_027756925.1:0-300 GCF_054177405.1 Leptonychotes weddellii | reverse complement strand
TTTTTTTTTTTAAGATTTTATTTATTTATTTGAGAGAGAGAGAATGAGAGACAGAGAGCATGAGAAGGAGGAAGGTCAGAGGGAGAAGCAGACTCCCCGCCGAGCAGGGAGCCCGATGCGGGACTCGATCCCGGGACTCCAGGATCATGACCTGAGCCGAAGGCAGTCGCTTAACCAACTGAGCCACCCAGGCGCCCCACTACAAGCATTTTCTTGTCAGATGACTTAAAAGGATATAACCCAGAAAAGCATGGTCACATCTCAGTGCATCATTAAATGTTGATGAAAACACCATCAAAC
>NW_027756924.1:0-300 GCF_054177405.1 Leptonychotes weddellii | reverse complement strand
TTTCATTTTAGATAGATATTTAACCAGCTCCCAATTGGTGGACATTTAGTATGTTGAAATAGCTCACTATTATAAACAAGTCTCAAGTGAATGTGCATTGAATTAGTCAGAGTTCTCCAGAGAAACAGAACCAATGAAATATGCATATAGACAAAGTTTTATTTTAAGGAATTGGCTCATGTGATTATGGAGGCTGGCACATCCAAAATCTACAGGGCAGGCTGTCAGGCTGGAGACCCAGGGAAGATGTTGCATTAAGTCTGAAGGTCATCTGCTAGGGTAACTCCCTGCTGCTTAGGG
>NW_027756923.1:0-300 GCF_054177405.1 Leptonychotes weddellii | reverse complement strand
GGTTTGTTTCCTCATGGTCACTAGCAGGCTGCCACAGCTCCAGGCAGCATATCCTTTTTTTATGAAGAACAAAAATGATTCTCAGGAACCTATCAGCAACCTAACCTTGGGTTTCATTAAGGAAAATTGAGTCATATGCCCATGCTCTGCTTTAAAGACTATGTGGCATTTTTCACCTCTATAATGTGGAAAGTAGGATATGCAAAGGACAGGGCAGGGAAGGGAATGTCTGTTGTTTAAACAACTGAAAGTGTCGTCCTCCACACCTTATAAATGTAATTTCTAATGTAAAATATAAAG
>NW_027756922.1:0-300 GCF_054177405.1 Leptonychotes weddellii | reverse complement strand
CCCTTGGTCCTGCTGTCCACGCTCGGGACATCAGGCCTCCGACGCGCTGACCCCACGTCCGGTCTCTTTCCTCCCTGGTGGATCCGCATCACAACGACACACGGGCCCCTGCCTCGCCCTCGGCCAGGCCTCCCTCTGGCCTTTCAGTTCGTCCCCGTCTGCAGGCTGGCCGGCCAGAGGCTCCGGCTCCTTCCGTGGCAACGGCAAAACCACTGCAGGGCAAATGTCTCCCCGGAGCCTCACTCAGGCCCTGCTCAGCACCGTCCTTGCTTTTAGGAAGAAGAAACGGGGGCATGTATG
>NW_027756921.1:0-300 GCF_054177405.1 Leptonychotes weddellii | reverse complement strand
TGATACATTGTTATTAACTCAAGTCCATAGTTCACATTAGGATTCACTCCTGGTGTTGTACCTTCTATGGGTGTGAACAAATGTATAATGCCCCCTATCCCCCATTATAGCACCCTACAGAAGATTTCACTGTCCTAAAACTCCCCTGTGCTCCACTTATTCATCTTTCCCTCCTCCCAAGCCCCTGATCCATTGACTATCTTCATAGTTTTGAATTTTCCAGGATGTCATCTCATAGTAAAGGGAAGCAGAATATGTGGCCCCAAAAATATGACTGAAGGACTCCAGGACATGCCACCC
>NW_027756920.1:0-4208 GCF_054177405.1 Leptonychotes weddellii | reverse complement strand
GGGTGGCTGGGTGATAGACATTGGGGAGGGTATGTGCTATGGTGAGCGCTGTGAATCATGTAAGATTGATGAATCACAGACCTGTACCTCTGAAACAAATAATACATTATATGTTAAAAAGAAAAGAAGATAGTAGGAAGGGAAAAATGAAGGGGGGGGGAATCGGAGGGGGAGACGAACCATGAGGGACTATGGACTCTGAGAAACAAACTGAGGGTTTCAGAGGGGAGGGGGTTGGGGAGATGGGTTAGCCCTGTGATGGGTATTAAGGAGGGCATGTATTGCATGGAGCACTGGGTGTTATGCACAAACAATGAATCATGGAACACTACATCAAAAACTAATGATGTAATGTATGATGACTAACAAAACATAATAAAATAAAATTAAAAAAAAAAAGAAAAGTATGGGGCGCCTGGGTGGCTCAGTCGTTAAGTGTCTGCCTTCGGCTCCGGTCACGATCCCAGAGTCCTGGGATCGAGCCCCACATCGGGCTCCCTGCTCAGCGGGAAGCCTGCTTCTCCCTCTCCCCCTGCTTGTGTTCCCTCTCTCGCTGTGTCTCTCTCTGTCAAATAAATAAATAAAATCTTTAAAAAAAAACCAAAAAACAAACAAAAAAAGAATTCTTTTCATTGCTATCAGTTATTTACAGATTTATAAGCAGATCAAAGATAACAAACCCCATAGAACCAGATAACCCAGAACAGGAATGCTGTAAACAGCACATATTTGGAAGCACCCAGAAATCCTTTTGGTCCATTTCAAAGTTTTTCACAATTTTCCTGACAGGTCACATTGCATATCTGATCACTTTTGTACTTACCTATTTCTTGTAATTACACTTGATCATCGAAAGTGGATTATGGAATGAGAAGTGTACCTTTATTTTCCCCTCCACTCATTCTAAACTAAAAACATTTTAGAACTAGATGCCTTAGTTGAAAGAAATCTGTTTAAATGCGGGTGCACGTGCGTGTGTGCGTGGCAGGGCCACTCTGGCAAAACACAGTAGAACTTTAGGACCTTGATTGTAACGGAGCACAAATCCATTAATAACAAAGGACCAAACTCATAGGAATATACTCAGGTCCCATTCTGGGTGAGAATAGGCTTGTCTCTGCTCTGCCACTCGTGTGTTCACATTCTGCTGGCTACAGGGGCCTCTAGCCTGAAGGAAATGAGGACATTTGCTTCTTGAGGTTGGTGACTTTACTAAAGCACACTGTTTTAATGTGATTTCAAACACAGGTTCAAGCCCAAGCAGATTTCTCTCATTTCCTGAGGGGCATGCCACCATTTTCTAGGAACAGTAGTATTTCTACAATAAATACTATTCTTGCTAACTTAGGGGTAGCAGGGTTAAAGAAACTGCTGTTAACAGAACATGCACAGACTATTAGAAAAAGCTTTCTCTTCGACTAAATTTATAAGATTTAGTCAAACAACAGATGGATGCTCAGGGTTTTATCTGTTGGTCTTTCATGTTAACCTTACCTACTTTAAGTCTAAAATCTGCATTCCAGATTCTTGAAAAAAATGAATGCTATTGCATTGATTTTTTTTTAAACAAGCAGAAATCTCAACTGGCTCAGGGGTCTCTCACAAAATTGTAGACTGACCTTTCATACAAGGACTTCTTCCTCTTGAAGAGGAGACATTATGTTTCATATTATTCCCATGGGGTGTGAGTGTGTGCGTGCGTGTGTGTGCGCGTGCGCACGCATGTGCGTATGTGTGCAGCATCACTGAACATTAAGTGATTTAAAACAATGCAGTGCTTAGTCCTAATATACCCCAGCAGAGTCTCATGAACAGTTATATAGGCTTAAGAAGCTAGATGGCAGAGTGATCACACAGTTAAAAGGCTTTATTTGGAGTTGCAGAGAGAAGCTGAATCCTATCTTCAATTTAAAAAAATGAATTCCTGCTTACTTGTCTGAATGGTAGAAAAGACGTAATCTAATGTGATGGTTTCAGAGGAACAATTTATTTTCCAGCTTTATTGAGATATAATTGACATATAACATTGTATATGTTTAAGGTTTGCAATGGGTTGATGTGATACATTCATATATTGCAAAATGATTACTGGCAAAGCATCAGCTAACACCTCCATTCCATCACATAATTATCATTTCTTTTTTGTGGTGAGAAAATTTAAGATCTATACTCTTAGCAACATTCAATATATGATACAGTATTATTAACTATAATCACTATGCTCTACATTAGATCCCCAGAATTTATTAATCTTACAACTGCAAATTTGTACCCTTTGACCCGTATCTCTCCATTTCTCCCACCCTCTGTTTCTAAGAGGAACAGTTTTTAGGGTTCAAAAAAATCAGGAAAATCTCCCCCAGGCCAGAGGTTCGAACGTGGAAAGCAACGTCATGTATTAGGGTTCTTTAAAGAGTGATGGCGTGTGTATTCAAGGCGTGGAGCTGGCAGAAGCCTGGACAAGGAGTGCCTTCCAAGCCCTTCTAATGATTAGCCTGTTAAGCTTCTATCCTCTGTATTTCTTTCTCCTCCTTCTGGCTCTCATTTGTAAAGTGTGTATCAACTTCTTTAAGTTACGATGTTAAGTAACAAATGCAAATGACTTGAAAGTACTTAAGACAGTTGATCAAAAGCTGCGGCAACCATGGCAGCATATAATAGGGTCAATGTTGTCCCAGAACTCTGTGGAGGTACCAAGCTTCAAATCCTCACTCCTATGATCTTGGTCTAGTTGTACAGTTTCTCCAAGAGGCCCATTTTTCTTATGAGTAAACATGGAGATTATAATAGTACCCACGTCACAGAGTTGCTATGATTATGGTTACTGTGAGAATTGATCACAGTCCCTGGTGTATAGCAAACAGTCCATACATGATAGTATTACCACTGCCTTTTATTTATATAGCTTTGCCCTTAAATGTGCACATTTCCTTAAATCCTCATGCCCTCTGTGAGGCAGGCGCTGTTGTCTCCATTCATTTACTTACAGTGGCGACTGGGCTGGACAGGGTCATCAGTCTGAAGGGGGGAGCCTGGCCTTGACCCAGACTGGACTCCATGTTCAGGGCTCTTCCCAGTTGCCTTTTTGCTTTCTAAAAATAAATACTACAAATGAGGAGTCTTGGGATCCTTTTGAAATGTAGGCAAATCTAAACACTCCTGAAGGGTAAAGCCTCTTCAGGGTAGGAGAGATAGAAGAGTTGCTCATGCTCAATCCATGAGCTGGGGGCCTATAGGACTAGGGCACACCCAGAATTCAGGTGCCTAGTCTACATCTCCTGAGGGGAGCAGAAGGTGACTAGAAAAGCCGAGGTTAGTTCCAGTACCCTCAGTCCTGGGGTTTGGTGAGGCTGCTTTGAGATCCTTGAAGGCAAACATCTTCATTTTTGTACCCCATGTCCTAGTGTGTAGCACAGGAGGTGCATAGTAAGTGTTTGCTGACCTGTATGTACCAAACCCCAGGAAGAAATCTTTCTATTATAATGACTACATTGGGATAGGATAAAAGTTACCAGTGGGAGGGTATTTGTGGACTCCCCATTCACGCTGGAGCCCATCTAAAGAATTCTTCAAGGGCCAGCCTGAGTTCTCTACACCCCTCTTTACTGGGAGATATTTCTCTTTCTCTTTCTCTCTGTGTGTGTGTGTTTAAATTACACTCTGTATTAGTCTGCTTGGGTGAAGTCTCTCTTGCAGGCTTGCAGACACCCACCTTCTTACAGAGTCCTCACATAGCCTGTTCTCTGTGTGTGCATGCACACCTGCTCTCCCTTCCTCTTCTTATGAGGACACCAGTCCTACTGGTGTGGGTTCCCACCCTTATGACCTTATTTAACCTTAATTGTGTCCTTAAAGGCCATGTCTCCAAATATAGTCATATTGGTGGTTAGGGCTTCAACATAAGAATTTTTGGGGTGGGGGATACACTTCAGTGCCTAACAGCCCTCTTCAATATTAATCGAGGCATAGGAATGCAGAAGAAATCTCTTTAAAAATATTTTTACCACTCGGGGCGCCTGGGTGGCTCAGTCGTTAAGCGTCTGCCTTCGGCTCAGGTCATGATTCCAGGGTCCTGGGATCGAGCCCCGCATCGGGCTCCCTGCTCGGCGGGAAGCCTGCTTCTCCCTCTCCCACTCCCCCTGCTTGTGTTCCCTCTCTAGCTGTCTCTCTCTCTCTCTGTCAAATAAATAAATAAAAAATCTTAAAAA
>NW_027756919.1:0-300 GCF_054177405.1 Leptonychotes weddellii | reverse complement strand
TTCTTTATGTTATAATTAGGACATTTTGGTGTGCTTGAACTTTATGTGTGTAGGTGGATGATATAATCATTTGCAGGCAATAAAGGAAGAATTACAAGATATTTGTTATAAAAAGAAGGTGTTTGGTCAGAAAAGATTAAGAACCCCTGTCTAGACCAGGGCACCATTTTCATTGGTTCATTCATTCATTCATTCATTCCACAAGTGCTTATTAAGTGAAAGGGGCATTCTACTTGGTGGATAGAGATGAACCAGCCTTTCCTTTGAGGAACTTAGGGTGTTGGAGGTAAGACAGACATA
>NW_027756918.1:0-300 GCF_054177405.1 Leptonychotes weddellii | reverse complement strand
TTTTTGTTACATACATTAAACTTTCATCTCCTCTCTTCAACTGGAAACTCCTTGAGCCCCGCAAAGCACCCAGCAGAGTGCCTGGCAGGTATTAAATAGATGAGTGGAGGAAAGCTTTGTGTCTCACCTCCTCTCAGATAAAAGGAAACTGTCTCACAGACGTTTAGCCCCAGGGATCTGCCCAAAGTTACAGAGCAGAAACAGTTCTCCTGACACTCTACCCACTATTCTTTCCACCGTCTTCCCTTGTGTCACATAACAATAAAATGCATCTCACAAAGCCATCAGAGTGAACTAACA
>NW_027756917.1:0-300 GCF_054177405.1 Leptonychotes weddellii | reverse complement strand
ACAACCTTGGGAAAGAAGGCAGGAACTGAAGGAGTAAGGAAGCTAGTGCTCCCTATCAAAATGTACACAGACCGGGCCTCCCTCTTTCGTCTGGGCTGCCGACATGCCATCCGGACTGAGGAAGACCCAGAGACTTCGGGGACACGTGAGCCGTGGCCACGGCTGCATTGACAAGCACACAGGAGGCCGGGGTCATGCTGGTGGCATGTGTCACCACAGGAACAACTGAGACACATATCACCCAGGTTACTCCAGAGCAGTTGGTATGAGACATTACCACTTAAAGAGGAACCAGAGCTT
>NW_027756916.1:0-300 GCF_054177405.1 Leptonychotes weddellii | reverse complement strand
TCTATACCTTGACCCCACGGAAGGCCTGGGAAAACTCCCTGTGTTGACCTGAGGCCACCCTCCTGGTGCCGAGGCCTCATCTCTGGGAGACACCAGAAGGAAAAGTCAGGACAAATAACTTGGCCCACCGATCGCCCGTCTCCCCATGGCTGACAGAAGCGGCAGGGTAGGCCTGGGCCCTGAGGATCCTGCTGCTGTGGGAGGCATCCCCTCATTTCTCATCTCCCCCCAACAGTCAGGGCCAGAGCCAGAGCCTGGGCACCTGCAACCTCTGCTACCCGAGTCCAGACCCTCAGGCCC
>NW_027756915.1:0-300 GCF_054177405.1 Leptonychotes weddellii | reverse complement strand
GTGTTTTCATTTTCATTGGTTTCCATGAATTTTTTTAATTCTTCTTTAATTTCCTGGTTGACCCATTCATTCTTTAGTAGGATGCTCTTTAGCCTCCATGTATTTGAGTTCTTTCCGACTTTCCTCTTGTGATTGAGTTCTAGTTTCAAAGCATTGTGGTCTGAAAATAGGCAGGGAATGATCCCAATCTTTTGGTACCGATTGAGACCTGATTTGTGACCCAGGATGTGATCTATTCTGGAGAATGTTCCATGGGCACTAGAGAAGAATGTGTATTCCATTGCTTTGGGATGGAATGTT
>NW_027756914.1:0-300 GCF_054177405.1 Leptonychotes weddellii | reverse complement strand
GTAAACAATGAATCATGGAACACTACATCAAAAACTAATGATGTAATATATGTTTATTTAACATAATAAAAAAATGTAAAATAAAGTATAGTCACAATTATGTATTTTTGCTATTGTCATCCTTGCCAGAGGAGATAGATCCAAAAAAGTATTCCTAAGACTGATGTCTAAGGGTTTAAAATTTTTCTTTTAAGAATTTTATCATTTCAGGTCTTATTTTTAGGTCTTTACTTCATTTTGAGTTTACTTTTGTATATTGTGTAAGAAAGTGGTCCAGTTTAATTATTTTGCATGTAGCTG
>NW_027756913.1:0-300 GCF_054177405.1 Leptonychotes weddellii | reverse complement strand
TTTTTTTTTTTAAAGATTTTATTTATTTATTTGACAGAGAGAGAGATAGCGAGAGCAGGAACACAAGCAGGGGGAGTGGGAGGGGGAGAAGCAGGCTTCCCGCCGAGCAGGGAGCCCGATGTGGGACTCGATCCCAGGACCCTGGGATCATGACCTGAGCCGAAGGCAGACGCTTAATGACTGAGCCACCCAGGCACCCGAGATCACTTGGTAATCTTGAAATCTTTGTATGTCAGAGTTAAAAGACATTATGCCAATCATGAGGTTTAATGTCTTAAATTTCCTAACAGGTTTGTAGCC
>NW_027756912.1:0-300 GCF_054177405.1 Leptonychotes weddellii | reverse complement strand
TTAAGTGAAAAAAAACTTCTAGCACAAAAGAGTACATACTATATGATATGACTCCATTTATATATACAAAATTAATCGATGATGACATAAGTATAGTGGTTACCTCTGGGAAGGGAGGCTATATACTGGAATAGACACGAGGAAACCTGGGGAGCAATAAGTGGTCTAGAATCTAGATCTTTTTTTTTTTTTTAAAGATTTTATTTATTTATTTATTTATTAGAGAGCGAGCGAGAGAGAAACAGCATGAGAGAGGAGAGGGTCAGAGGGAGAAGCAGGCTCCCCGCTGAGCCGGGAGCC
>NW_027756911.1:0-300 GCF_054177405.1 Leptonychotes weddellii | reverse complement strand
GAGGGGCTTGTTGCCGTGGTTCCCAAATGTCTTTGCCGGAGGCGGAATTGCCCTGCCCTTGCCCCCTCCTGGCTAAGTAATCTGCTCGGGTTTGGTCTCCAGAGCTTTTGTTCCCTGCGAGCTTTCCGTACAGCTTTGGAGGCGGAGAGTGAAAATGGCGGCCTTCCAATCCCTGCCCCGGAGGAGCCGAGAACTCGGGGCCCCGCTCCTCAGTGAGCCCAAAGAGAAAAGCAGTCAGTCACTCCCGTCTCCCCGGTCTCTGGCTGCACTCCGTGCTCACCCGGCCTGTGACCGCGCATT
>NW_027756910.1:0-300 GCF_054177405.1 Leptonychotes weddellii | reverse complement strand
CCAGCCTTACCTTCTTCCCACCTCCTCATCTGTCCACTCCACTTCTTTCAGACACATCTTTTTATTTTACTTTTTAAAGATTTATTTATTTATTTTGGAGAGAGAGAGAGAGAGAGAGAATGAGAGAGCGAGCACAGCAGGGAGGGATAGGGGGAGAGGGAGAGTCTCAAGCAGACTCCCCGCTGAGCTCAAGCTCCATCTCACCACCCTGAGATCATGACCTGAGTGGTAATCGAGAGTAGGACACTTAACTGACTGAGCCACCCAGGCACCCCATGCACATCTTTTTAAAAGCAACTT
>NW_027756909.1:0-4209 GCF_054177405.1 Leptonychotes weddellii | reverse complement strand
GCAGGCAGAGGGAGAAGCAGGCTCCCTGCTGAGCAAGGAACCCAACGTAGGACTCGATCCCAGGACTGTGGCATCATGACCTGAGCTGAAGGCAGACGCTTAACAGACTGAGCCACCCAGCTGTCCCTAGGCTCAACAATATTTGCTAAAAATAATAGATTACAAAACTGAGAAAACAAAGAAGGATGCTAAGAAAGCCTATAACAGACACTACCCTTTACAGAAGAGAAGCAGCTTGTAAGGATTTGTGATAGACAGAATTATAAGGTGGCTCCCAAGATGTCCATCTCCTAGTGTATAGGTATCTTCTCCCAGTTATTTAATCAAACATGAATCTAGGTGCTACTGTGAAGGGATTTTGCAGATGGAATTAAGGTCCTACGTCCATTGATTTTAAGGTGGGGAGATTATCCTTAGCGGATCAGATGAGCCCTTAGAAGGGATTGGGCTCACTCTGGAAGACAGTATGGAGGTTCCTCAAAAAGTTAAAAATAGAACTACCCTATAACCCAGCAACTGTACTATTAGGTATTTATCCAAAGGATACAAACATAGTGATTTGAAGGGGCACATGCACCCCAATGTTTATAGCAACAATGTCCACAATAGCCAAATTATGGAAAGAGGCCAGATGTCCACCAACAGATGAATGAATATTTTAGTATATGTGCTGCCGAAGCGAGCACAGATGAATGAATAAAGATGTGGTACACACACACACACACACACACACACGGAATACTACTCAGCCATCAAAAAGAATGAAATCTTGCCATTTGCAATGACGTGGAGGGAACTAGAGGGCTAAGTGAAATAAGTCAGTTAGAGAAAGACAAATATCATATGATTTCATTCACATGTGGAATTTAAGAAACAAAACAGATGAAAATAGGGGAAGGGAAGGAAAAATAAGATGAAAACAGAGAGGGAGACAAACCATAAGAGACTCCTAACTATAGGAAACAAACTGAAGGTTGCTGGAGGGGAAGTGGGTAGGGGGATGGGGTAACTGGGTGATGGGCATTAAGGAGGGCCCTTGATGTAATGAACACTGGGTGTTATATGCAACTGATGAATCACTAAATTACCTCTGAAACAAAACAAAACAAAACAAAACAAAAACCAAACAAAGGTGGGGAGATTATCCTTAGTGGATCAGATGAGCCCTTACGGTTTCACATATTTGTTCCCAAAATGATAAAAATGGGCTTTCCTAAGCCTTCCATCCAAACTTCAGCAAAACAGGTGCCTCTGTTTTTTTCTGTGAATTGGGAGTGAAAAGGCTGAGTCCTTAGAGCAGCCCATGAACAACACATATGAAAGGTTAGTACATGCATGTGCACAGGACTGTGAAAGATGGAAAGATGGTAATCATCTGCAATTCAGAATTCCATGCCTGCTGGTGATGAGTGTGACACCCTGAGGTGTCACGTGTCTGAAGATAACATCTGCTTTTTATTTTATAATAATGCATCAGTGTACTTAGGCAGCACTCACCTCCCAAGGTAATACAGTCAGAGCTTTTATAAGTTTCATCATGGTGTATTTAATATTTGCCACAAAAGACAGAAGTGAATGCTATTGTTTGCACATGTCATTTCAACAATAAATGAGAGTGAATATACTCAGGCAGACCTCCTCTTCCATAGTGCTAATGATCATGGAGCTTGAAGAAAATGCTGTGTCCTTTCTTCAAAATGACTTGTTTGCCAGTTGAAATCTGCAAGAATTTCCTTCCATGGAACGAGAAGACACAAATAACAACAGGAACCAATGTGCAGAGCTAGGGATTTCTTTGGATTAATACTATTATCTCAGCAGACGATCAATTCTTTGTGGAACAAGAACAATGAACAGTCACCGAGGCCTTTCTCCTTTTCGTCTGCTAAATATGGTATCTCAACTCATTTGATTATCTTCCCTGAAGTGAGTCACTTTATTACTTAAAATAATTAACTGAGAATTAGGAGATGAAGTACGAAAGAAATGGTGCCGGAGCTTTACAAGGGAGGCAGTGGAGGGGAATGTTTAAAAGAGTGGGCTTTGAAGTCACATGACTTGGTGGTCAACTGTGGACTCTACCCTTTGTAGCCAGGTGATCCAGGATTAATTTTAAAATCGATTTCAGTTTCCTCATCTGTTAAATGTGCTGCTTGAAGATGAAATAAAACAGGAGCCAAGCCTCTAGCACTTTGTCTACCACAGAGTAAGTGGTCAGTAAATGGTGGGTATTATTAACGTTATCATTCAAAACTTTACATCCAGTTCCTCTTCCTGCTTGTGCCCTCCCCAGTCTACATTAGTGACACGGTTCTTTTTCACAGGGCTGATCCTGCTCCTCTCCTGCTGAAGATACTGGAAGGCTCTCCATGGTCTGGACCAATGGTGTTGAATCCTTTATCCCCTTTGAGAATGCTTTGGAACCCCACCACAGAAAATGTACATACACACACACACCCCAACTTGACATGTGATTTCCAGGGTTCATGGTGGATATTTGCCACTTTTTCTGTTTGCAACATGGCAGCCTGTAATCAAGACTGGTATACCTTTGGTCTGGAGAGTCCATTCCAAATTCTTCAGAAGAGGACCCCAACGCACTTTTCTAGGCTTCCTTTCTAGGCACTGTCAATTTCCAAAATGCACCCTTGGCGTTGGCCCTACCAGCTCACTCACCCCTCCCAAGTGTACTGTACATCATCACTGCACTTAACTATGCTACTCTGTGGGATCGTACACCCCGTTTCCCTGTCTTCCTCCTCCTTATCCTGCAAGTCTCCATTCAAATGTTTTATGTATGAACATTTTAAGTTTTGTTTTTTTTTTAAAGATTTTATTTATTTGACAGAGAGAGACACAGCGAGAGAGGGAACACAAGCAGGGGGAGTGGGAGAGGGAGAAGCAGGCTTCCCGCAGAGCGGGAAGCCCAATGCGGGACTCGATCCCAGGACCCTGGGGTCATAACCCGAGCCGAAGGCAGACGTTTAACCGACTGAGCCACCCAGGCGCCCCGAATATTTTAAGTTTTATAGAAGAATTAATCACTTCCTCCCCTGTGGTGACATATCATAACACAGTGCGCTGTAATACTGTATCAGTTGTGTATTCATTTCTTTTTCTGAGATTGTAAACCCTTCGAAGAAAGAGACCATTCTGTGTGCTTTTATGCCTCTCACTTCAGTTAGCACAGTACCAGGAATGGGGAAGGTGTTCAAAAAATATTTTTTTTGTCAATAAATATATGAAAATGTTCAGCCTTACCAGTAAGCCAAAGAAACACTAGCAATACAACATTTTTTTTTCATCTGCCAGATTTGGCAAAAACAAACCAAATGCTGGCAAGGGTCTGGGAGAGGGTGACATTCTTCAACATTGCTGGGGGTAGGATGTAAATTGGTATAAATTTTCTGGGAGAAAATTTCCTAAGCTATATTAAGCCTTTTAGTTATGTTCATGTCATATGACCCGGCAAATGCATTTCTAGAAGTCTAGTCTAGGAAACGGTGAGGAATGCGATCAGCAATTAGGACATGAGCACTGTTTATGGTGGTGAAAAATTGGAAGCAATCTACTAGTAGGGGATTAATTAAATCAACTGTGGTGGAGCCAAGTGATGCAATAAAATCAGTCACTGAAATGATCTGAACAGGAATGTTCCTTAATGATTCATATTGAAAGTGACTACACTTCATTGTTGAGTGAAAACAGCTGGTAATGAAGTCGGATTATCCCATGAGAGGGGGTAGAAATACACACACACACACACACACACACACAGTGACGGTTCAGAAGATATACACTGAAAATTTAACAGTGGTTATATGTTTGGTGGCATTGTGAGTGGTTTTTTTCTTCCTCCATTTGTTCTACAAGGATAATGTCAATTGCATTATAAGAAGACGTGCACTTATATTTATTGAAGAAAGAACTTGTCCTAAAAGGATATGGGCATTCTCTTTAGAGCCCATGTAATTTTAACTTTGCTCTCTTGCTTCTATTTCATTCCTGGCTCCTTTCTTTCTTAGAAGTCTTTCTTTGTAAATAAATAATACAGGTACACAATGTAAAACTCAAATGAGTATAAAGGGTAAAGAGTCTCTCTCTCTCTCTCTTCTGTTGATAGCCACTAGCTGCCATCCCGGGAGGCTGCCACTCTTGGCAGTTTGCTGCGTATCTTTCCAGAGATTCTTTAGGCCTTAAAAAAAAAAA
>NW_027756908.1:0-300 GCF_054177405.1 Leptonychotes weddellii | reverse complement strand
TTTAAATTTTATTTTATTATGTTAACCACCATACATTACATCATTAGTTTTTGATGTAGTGTTCCATGATTCATTGTTAGTGTATATCACCCAGTGCTCCATTCAATATGTGCCCTCTTTAATATCCATCACCAGACTAACCCATCCCCTCACTCCTCTCCCCTCTAGAACCCTTAGTTTCTTTCTCAGAGTCCATAGTCTCTCATGATTCCTCTCCCCCTCCGATTCCCCCCCTTCATTTTTCCCTTCCTATGATCTTTTTTTTTTTTTTTTTTTAACATATAATGTATTATTTGTTTC
>NW_027756907.1:0-300 GCF_054177405.1 Leptonychotes weddellii | reverse complement strand
CCAGTCCTACCTTAAATCCAGTCGGGCACCAATCCACAAACTGGATGGTGCGCTTGGTCTTGATGGTGGCGATGGCCGCGTTGACATCTTTCGGGACCACGTCCCCCCTGTACAACATGCAGCAGGCCATGTACTTGCCATGCCGAGGGTCACACTTGACCATCTGGTTGGCCGGCTCGAAGCAGGCATTGGTGATCTCAGCCACGGACAACTGCTCGTGGTAGGCCTTCTCGGCAGAGATGACCGGGGCGTACGTGGCCAGGGGAAAGTGGATGCGGGGGTACGGGACCAGGTTGGTCT
>NW_027756906.1:0-300 GCF_054177405.1 Leptonychotes weddellii | reverse complement strand
TGGACTCTCCCTTTTCTACATCAGAGAATAGGTAGTCTTAGCAGGAAATTTGTGTCATGATTGATTACTCACATCTGCCATTAAAGGAGGAATAAGTGACGAATATCTCTTATGCCACACCTCTGTTATTCCTGGATTAGGTGATGGCTATGGCCCCTTGAAGCCTGGTCTAAAACGTGTGTGTGTGTGTGTGTGTGTGTGTGTGTGTGTGACAGAGACAGAGACAGAGAAGGAGACTACTACTTTACCTCCCCTATGGGAGCAGAGCATGAATCTTGCCATGAATGAATCTTGCATGCC
>NW_027756905.1:0-300 GCF_054177405.1 Leptonychotes weddellii | reverse complement strand
TTTACTCTCTTAGCAAATTTTTGCATGCATAATACAGTATGGGTAGCTATAGGAACAATGTTGCACAGTAAGTCTCTAGAACTTATTCATCTTTTGTAATTGAAACATTCTTTTTTTTTATTCTTATGTTAATCCCCATACATTACATCATTAGTTTTAGATGTAGTGTTCCATGATTCATTGTTTGTGCATAACACCCTGTGCTCCATGCAGAATGTGCCCTCCTCAATACCCACCACCAGGCTAACCCATCCTCCCACCCCCCTCCCCTCTAGAACCCTCAGTTTGTTTTTCAGAGTC
>NW_027756904.1:0-300 GCF_054177405.1 Leptonychotes weddellii | reverse complement strand
GACAAGAACTCAGTTGTTCACTCCCCTTAACCACACTGCCTATCATAATGCCTGGAACCAAGCAGACACTTAGAAGACGTCAAAAAGGAGAAAGAATGGACTGGCCAGAGAGATTTCTGATTTGGGGAGAGGGCTGAAGTTGGTTGCCTATACATTTCCATCCAACTCAAATATGTGATTATTTCTTGGTTCTATTTTCTTTTTTTTTTTTTAAAGATTTTATTTATTTATTTGACAGAGAGAGATACAGCGAGAGAGGGAACACAAGCAGGGGGAGTGGGAGAGGGAGAAGCAGGCTTC
>NW_027756903.1:0-300 GCF_054177405.1 Leptonychotes weddellii | reverse complement strand
GATCAGCAGCACACCCAGATGCTTCCCTGTAATGCAAAGTCTTGGGCTCTTCTACAGCCCTAGAAAGGCTGATTGGATATGTCCAGGGCAGGGCCTGGGCACCTGCATTTTTGGAAGCATTGCCAGGTGAATCTGAATGCCACTTAGATTTTTGGAACAACTGCTGTATATAAAGAGCGCCGTGTGTGTGTGTTTGCGCACGCGTGTGTGTGCGCCTGCACAGCACACGTTCTCCAATAAGCAGGCCTAGCAACCCTGTAAAATAGGGAACATATCTTGGATGGCTCTCATCTACTTTTT